>NC_135181.1:41665435-41694458 GCF_041146795.1 Maylandia zebra | reverse complement strand
AGCTCTGATGAAGATGAAATTTAAGGTACACTGACACACACACCCTTCCCTAAGGGACAAGCAGTGTTTTTAAAAACTTTCCCACCTCCATATTTAATCTTATGTAAATGTAAGATGCTAGGAAGAAGGATTTATGGATAGGAGGAGCTGGATAATTACCTTCGTCGAGAAAAGGAGGCAGCGGAGGAAGAAGAGGCTGATATATCTTGCTCCCACTCATCATCGGGGTCGTAAAACACATTGTCATCTTTAGAGCTGGAATCCCCCTGTGGTGAATAAACTCCTGATGACATGTCCACTCTCATTTACTCAGCTTAATGAGAAAAGCATCGCAAAGTGAGGCAGCATCCCTCTGTCGGGCATAAAACAATCCATTCTGGACTATAAATGAGGTCAAACACTTAGGAAATTTGCAAGTGACTGGAGCTGATGTCAGGCTCTGAATTTGCAAAACAAGGAAGAGTCGTGCAGGCTGAAGAGGTGTGCTATGTCTTACTAGAACACAGGTTAATGTGAGAAAGACATGATAGCAAAAAAAGGTTATGAATTTGAACGCAGAATTGATCCCAGACTTACCCGTTCGAGCTCCCTCATGGCAGCAATGTTATTTTGGAACTTTTCCAGACACCAGAAAGTGGCAATTCCCAGCTTTGTGTTTTGAACTCGCACCTGCAGCACACCACCGCACTTCTCATTCTCCGAGCTCTCATGTCTAAAACAGGAGAGTAAAGTCAATAAAAATAATAAGGTCAGAGGTTAACAGCAGCCACGTGTTCATTTACAGCTGTATTTTAGGGAGTAGCTAAATACAAAGACTGGATATAGGTTTACATGCTTTTACTTTTTTTTTTTTTTAATGCCACTGGTTTCTTCATCATTTTTGTGTTTACATGATGCATAATAAAAAAATATCTGCGACTTTTGCCCATCCTTTCTTTCCTACCTGCTGAACACTGTGTGTTTCTTCAGTTTAGCACTGATTTTATTGGCTTCCTCAATCATCAAGGACAACTTCATGGCATCCCACTGTGGAGAGACTGCGACAGAGAAATGAAACATTACCTTCAACTAGGACTGGGCGATATATATCGAGTTTTTAAATATATTGAAATATTTTTATATGATATATGAGATGTGATAATATTGTTTATATCGATATAGTCTATGTTATGTTATAATTATACTTGTGGAGCCACAAGTTTGCCTCTCTTTCGTCCACTTTTGTCTCCACGCAACATTACTCTGCCTCTCTCTACTTCACTGAACACAACTCCCCCTCCCCTATCGCTTCACCTGCAGGCAACAACAAGATCAGCTATCAAAGAGGAGCTGGTCGGTAAAAAGAAAACATTTGGAGATTACTATTTTACTGCTGGTAGCAGTAATCTCGTTAGAATGACGTTAACGCCATAACTGCATTAATGCGGCAAATCTCCGTTAATGAGTTACCGCGGATCGCCCCGAGCATGGGGCTGGATGGCATCAACGTGTTAACGAGCTAACAGCTCTCACACGTTGACGCCATGCAGCCCCATGCACGGGGGCTGCACGGCCTAAAATTCTTTCATTTTCTCAAAACTCGACAGTGCACCTTATGTATGAGTTCTGGTTGTGCTTACTGATCGCGAACCGCTTTTATGTGTTACATTACGGCTACCGTAGTCAGGAGCCTCGTGGAGTACTACGTACTGTACTTCAACGTAATATTACCGTATTGTGTGCGTTTAAGGACCACAAATGGCACCTGTTCATAGACGTGGTTACAACAAGGATTTCAAACTCCAGGCTGTCAGTCACGCAGTAGAACTTGGGAACAGAGCAGATGCGAAATTTGTCTTTGTTATTATGCTCAAGGTCTGTTAGTTTACATTTTGACTGCACAATTGTGAGCTTTTTGTTATGCACAAAAACAACATTGTTTTATTTTATTTATGGAGCATTATTATTTAATAAATGCTGATAATTTATTTCTGAGTAATTTTTTCATGTACATCTACGCTGTATGTTAATAAAAGTGCCAGTGTGAGATCTGGGACACAGTGTGACTAAGAACTCTCTTTTTGTTGTTACTTTATGGCTTTAAAAAAAAATATCGAGATATATATCGCCATCCAGCTAAAGAATATCGAGATATGAATTTTTGGTCATATCGCCCAGTCCTACCTTCAACTAATAGCCCAGAGTTAAATATCATTTGGCTCAGATGATCTTTACTTAGCAGTACAAGACAGTACACAGCAGGGATTCACTGTAAAAAGGAACAGTTGAAATAAGCTACTCACTGGCTATTGCACTCATTTCCACCAACAATTCTCAAAGACCTTATAAGGAATTACAGTAAGATGCAGATCGCTGTGCTCCACATTCTACCGATTAGGGTTGAGAGGCTCATAAACTCCGACATTGCATCCATTCATCTAATATGATCCTCGTACAAACAAATGAACAGAATAAGAGGGCAGCATAATGGTCAGACTCCCCAACACTCCTTACCAAAAAGTCATTTTAACGCAACATTGTCTCGAGTCAAATAAAACCATTGGCTATAAAAGGAGCATCTTAGAGGGGCTTAGAAAATAAGATGGGCAGAGGTTCAACTATCTGCTCCTGTGTCTAATGTTTGTAAAAAAGAAAAACCAACAAATATACTATTATTATAAGACTCCAGGAACCTGAAGAAATATGTGCACAAGGGACAAGGCCAAAGATTAATGCTGAACACCTGTGATCGTCAGGTCTTCAGGCAGCACTGCATTAAAAACAGGCACGATTCAGTCATGGAAATCATTGTCTGTAAACACTGTATGCTGTGTCAAAGAAGAAGCTAACGGCAGTGGGCCAAAGCTCTTCTAAAATGGTCCGAGGCAAAGTGGAAAACTGTTCTGTGGTTAGACAAATTGAAATTTGAAGTTCTTTTAGATAAATGTGGAAACCATTTCTAAACTAGTCTAAAGAGGAGACAGACCATCTGGCTAGTCATCGCCGCCTAGTTCAAAAGCCTGCATCTCTAATAATATGGAGGCCCATTAGTGCTTTACATATTTACTAAGGATTATATGCCTTCAGTGTACGTTGATATAGTGGCAAACAGCTTTTCTCTAATGCTTCTGCTGCTCAGGACAACTCTGCTTACACGATGTGATCCTTACTCCCAAACACGTTCAGTGTTGACTTAACTCTTACCATGTTGGGGCGTATGGTTTTCCCTTAAAGCTCTTTTCTTCTGAATCTCCTCCAGCTCCTTGCCAATCTTTTTCTTTTCCGCCTCCAGGGCCTCGACAATCCTCGCTTGGCGCACACGATGCTCTTCCATAGCCTTGAGTGAGTCATGGTAATGTAAACAACATTAAAAACCATCAGGGTAAAACATTCCGCCTGAAGCCAAGCTCCACGGTGGCTCAAAACGCATCCCAAATGGTTAAACATAAAGCCCAGAGTCAGCATATTTGCTAATGCTCATACATAACATCAGAAAACATGAGGATGAGCGAACGAAAGAGGTGATATAATTAATGAATATAGATTTCCTGTATGCCTACTTCCAGAAAAGCGAGAAGATGACTGCTTGAAAATATCACACATTTCACCCACCTACTCCCTCCCGCCTACAGTCATAGGGGAAATAAAAGAAAAGGCAACAGTCTCTTTCTGGAAAACCTGATGGTACGGCGCACATTCCTGAGCTATTTTCACTTTCATCCATAAAAAAAATGCCATCAAAAAGTGATTGTTCAAAGTCCTGTTTAATTTTGCCCAATTCCCCTGCAAGGCCGTCTCCACCTGTACCTCATAATGTAGCACCTGAGATCCAAAGGGTTGCAAACACACAAAACCTTCACACAGGAGGCTTCCCATAAAGGCCGACTGGCCAAATGTAAATTGGGTGTGGAAAAAAAAAAAAAAAAAAAATTATATATATATATATATATATATATATATATATATAATTTTTTTTTTTTTTTAAACATGTGCACAAATCAAAATAATCTAGCCCATCCTGTTTTTGTCATTTCCTTAATTTAATCAAAAATCCTAACCTGGGTCTCCATGTGGATACGGAGACGTTTCCTCTGGACATCCACCTCCTGCTCCAACTCCAGCTTGGCAGTTTTGAGCTCTGCCATCTGGCTGGCAACCCTCTGCTTCTCCAACTCCTGTTGGCGCTTCCGCTCATTCTCCTCATTCTGAAGGAACGAAATGCTGGCATTTATCTGCAGTTTGCATAATCTGACAGGGTATGAGAGCGTGCAAAACTCTACTATGTTTAAAGGTTCTTTAAAAATGCACAAGTGTTAAGGAAATACACCTAGCAATTTCAATTTGAGGTTTTAGTTTACAATATTACAGTAAATGAAAATTACAGACTGTCAATAATCTAATACAGGGTTACAATAATAAATGACTGATGATATCATCCAACTGGCCTATTTCTAGATTTTAAAAAAAGAAGAAGAGAAAGTCTCGTATACCAGCTCTCTCTCCAAGGCTCGGATCTTTTCTTCATAGAGCACCTTCTGGTCAGAAAGCTCTTTCTGAGCCACTTCTTTTGCCATCTGGATTCCTTGCATCATCTCCTGCTTTGCTTTAAGATGGGCTTCTTCAATTTCTGCCTCAAGCCTGAGAAACACAAAAATGGGAATTCAGATTTTGAGAGTATGGAATAACATTTTACAGAAAAGCCTCAGTCTGGCCGATTTTCCCTCCACTCACAGCGCTCTTTGAGCTGCAAGGAGCTCGTTTTTAGCAAATTCGAAATCTTTATGACCGTCGCCTTCGCCTGTCCAGCATGACGCTCTCTTCCCAGACTGCACCTCTGCTGGGTGATTAAAGCGGAAGTAGTGATCTCCTCCAAGAATCACCCTGTCGCCCTAGAAGCCGGACAAGAGACACAGATCCAGAGAGAAACCATTTATGAAACGCTTTGGGCCTTGCGTGGACAGACCGTTCCGTTTGATTTACAGAGAGTAACAAAATGAAGCGATAGACGGACAAAAAAGTTAGAACTTGCTGCTTTACTTACATGGTGTAGGACTGTGGATTCAGAGATGAGGTTCCCATTAACAAAAGTCTTGGCGTTTTCCATCGGAATGATGCTGACAGTATCGTGTATGTTGGATATAACACTGAAAAAATATATATATAAAGAAAATAAAAACTATTTTAGGTGAAATGCAAAAAAAGTGGCCAAATATCTTCGTAGGGCTACATATTCCTTGGTTATATCCATCTTGATGCAGGTATTCCACCTGACTGAACAATATGCTACTGTTTTCACCCCTCTCTGAGGAGTTGGTCTTACCAGTGCTGGTCAGCAATGAGGGCGCCAGTCAACTGGATATCGTGGCTGGAGTTGGACTTGCCCACCGTAGTGCGACCCTCTTTGATCATGTAGAGAAGCATCTCGGACAGCTGAGGGTCCTCATTCAGATTCACGAGGTTGGGAAGACGGTTGTCCACTTTGAAGGTCACTCCTGCTTTCTGATCACACAGACCAAAAATTATTTATAGAGGGGGGGTTCATCTCCTTTGTTTTCAGCTTCTTCTTTAACAACATTAGTGTTTGAACACGAGCATGGTGGGTGCAGAATGATAGAGAGAGTAGACTAATAAAATGAAGGTTACACCGAAAAAAGAAATTACCTGCAACTCTTTGGTCTCTTCACGCTTGCGAATTTCTGCTTGCTCAAGTTTCTCCCTCCACGCCCTGCCGGAAAATTTGAAAAAACAAAAAAAAATTTATAACCAAAAGCAAAAATGACATAAGAACAAATTCTACCACTAACATCACCCACTGCTAAGTAAACCCCAAGTCATATATTGATATCAGCATTTATAATGGCCGATAAATAAAAAGGTTTTAAAGAAGAGATGGGAGAAACACCCTTCAACCAAGTTAAGAGGGTTGACGTTGCTTAGTTCATCCACCAGAGGGCACTCTGCAGCTTTCCACTTGAGAACACAAGTGTTTAGAAAGCAGCAAAAATAACCAGCTGATCAAAGCAGAGCATAATTTCCATCATTTCCTTCAGGATTAATAAAGTATTTCTGATTCTGATAAATGAGTAGCGCACAACTTCCTGTGATAATAAATCCTGATTATATTGAAAGAGCATTGTCATAATATCTAAATAACCACACATAACAAATATTTTATTTAAAATTTCTATATTAGTTGGGCTCTACTTAACATCTTTGTCATGCTAAAAATGTCTGATTTTTATTTCTAATATCAGAATGTTGAATGTTTTAGCCTAATAAAAATATACACTGGAAAGAAGTAAATCTTTCTGTTATTAGAACTCAATAACAAACTGTATGTATCAAGACTGCACAAATACACAGAAACATATAGATCACTGTAAATATACTATTACTTTGTGTGAGTGTGAAGAATAACTTTAAAACTAGCTTTCATTTGACCCCCTCCACTGCAAAAAGAGAACTGTTCATTTGAGGATTCAGTAGGATTATAGCAGTAATGCTGACCGATTGGCCTCAATCATTTCCCTCTCTTGCTGACAGAGTTTATTCTTCAAGGTGGAGATCTCCTGCTGGAAGAGCCTCACTCTCTCTGGTTCGACGCCCTGGGAGCTCATCTGGGCTGCTAGCAGCTTCTCCACCTCTGCCTTTAGCTCTGAAACACACAAAATTCATCCAGATTGTTTCCTACTGAGAAAACTGTTGCAGCAAGATTATGTAAATGTGCAGATATGATGCCACTTTAGAGAGGAATATTCAGATTTGGTCAGCAAACTGCTCGATACTGTCCCTCACTGAAGTTGACTGGTTTGTCTGTCTGAGTCACATTCACTTTGAGCATCTCCCGCTGACAGGCATCGTGAATGAAATCCACAGCAAGAGCTCCCCTTAGTGCTAAAAACGTCAAACAGCAGCGCTATCATCTTATGGAAAAATAATACTTGCATGACAGTTAGCCGCCATGTGCAACTGACAGTGCATAAATATGGCCTGGAGGCAAGGTTAGGGCCAGGCTTTAATTTCAACTGGATAGCGCAAGAGCTGGTGATGGATAAACGGGCCGACAGGCGGGAGGGTGAGTGGTAAAGGAGGAGAGCGAAAGCGATCGGGAGCGAGTGCCTAACAGGAACACAATCACATATAAAGAAAAACACAGGGATGAACAAAAGAGAGAGAGGAAAAAGGCTGATGAAGGAGGAGCTGAAGGACAGACATGAAAATATTTATATGTGTGTGTGTGAGAGAGAGTTCTTACAGTCCAAAAATACTGACTACACCTGTGAAGCTACTCTGTGGTTTTGGTTGTAAAAAAGGAAATACAGGTGTGGCTTTGTGTGTTGAAAGGCAGATGTTCAGGTTTACAAAGAACTACAGGGGAAAAAAGGAAAAAGAATCTCTCATATAAAAATGATTTTCCCTCCCTCTCTTTTTTTAGTTTATAAGGTGACCAAGGATTTGTCCAGGCTCACATGTCAAACCAACACAGTAAGTGTGCCTGAAACCCTGCTTTAGACATAAGGCTTATAAATAGATACCTTTTGTCTACAGTATACAAATTTTTAAGCATGTTATGGATGTCTGACCTCTGATGAGCTTGGCATTGGTGTCCTCATTGACCTTGGCCACATTTATGATTGTGCGGGCTTGCTGGGCATAGCGTAGAGTGCTCAGGCTCTCCTCCACGTTGCTGCCCGCCGGGCTCAGCGTAGCGATCATGGCCGTCTTAGAGTTACCGCCGAGGCTCTCCTTCAACAGCCTGCAGGTGACAATTAGAGGAGAACCGTCACTGTGATTGCTGACAAACAAACAAATACAAATAAAGAAATTGTGCACAAGCACACTGTTCCCTCACCATGTAAGGACAGAGTCTCTGTACGGTATGAAGACTTTCTTCTTGGTCAGCGCTTGTTCTGATAAGGCAGAGATGACCTTTCCGAGCGTCAGCAGTGATTTGTTGATGCTGGCGCCCTCCTATAAAGACATCGTTTTGAATAAAATAAGCATAGAAAAATTAATGAACAGGCCAACAATGCAAAGAAACCAGAGCCTTCTGAGACAAGAGACTGTACTCTGATTTGTGAATGATAAAATTATATACCGTGGTTCACCTAAAAGTCTCCATCTCCAATCTCCAACAAGCAATGATTAACTGCTTAATGACTTAACCACACATGGTAGTTAACATGTGCTCACCCTGAGTCGGTCTCCACTGGTCTGGGCAGAGTGGCAGCGTTCGCTGCCTGCCAGATCGATCAAGTTGATCCTGCTGGTGATACTGTGGTCATGTTCCTCGCCTTCCACAAGCTCAGTCTGCACACACAAACACAAATGGACTCACAGGCACTTAATGTAAGCACGATTCATCCGCTCCCCCGTGCTAACGTATTTTTTTACATAAAAACTCAAAGAGGGAAAAGAGGTGTAAATACACAGTGAAGACAGTACCTTAGTCTGGGTCATGACCAAGGTGAAGACAGAGTGAGATCTGGAGCTCTTGTCATTCATTCCTGTGGCTGCTGTGGCTCTCTGCTTATTGCCGAGCTCCAGCCAGCCCTAAAGAAGAAGAAAAAAGTACTTTAAATTATTATTGATTCTCTGTGTGAAATCTCACTTGAAGATATTCATTTCCATGACAAGCCTTTCAGATTCGGTTAACAGGCTTTTTGTCTGCTTGACACTGAAGACCTAGCTTGTTCTTGAAAGCACCCACTAATAAAAAGACAACTGGTTCATCTTACCTGAACATCATTGTAAGAGCGCACCACATTCCTGTGAAGAAACAGCAAGCTGAGCAATTCTGAAAAAGGTACCATCCAAGAATGTTCAAGCTTTCAGCGAATAAAGAGAGAAAGACGAGATTTTCTTACGCTGAGAGCTCAGCGACATAAGGCCCGTGGACCGGATGCTCTCTCACCCTCAGCTGGAAAACAAATCCAAACAAAGGTTTTCTACATTTTCCCCCCCTGTGTTAAGTCAACCACAGTGGCAAGTTAGCAATAAAAACATGTGGCAGGGATGAGTGTCACTAAACAGCAAACTACTCACGGGCATCGTCCTCTGGTTTGGTTCTTCTCTGGTCACCAGCAGGTCATGGATCTTCTCATTGTACACTTCAAAGTAGCTCATCTCTACATGACATTTGACCTGAGATTCAAAAGGGACCCAAAACAGATCATTTAATTATTTTTCAGATAAAAATGAAATTGGAATAGAAATGTAAAAAAACAAAGAGAGAGCTTACCTCTTCACTTTTTATTGAGGCCAGTTTAGAAAAAAGCTCATGGCAGAATTTTGGGATCACCCCTACCTCCTCCTCAAAACCCATCATCCTGCAAAACAATCAGTCTTAACACATCAAAGTGACAGATTACAGTACAAAAGTAAAAAACAAAACAAAACAAATGACCACATAAGTGAGAACACTGATGTAAATGAAAAGTGAGTCCACTCACGTGTATGATTTACCAGAACCTGTCTGGCCATAGGCAAACAAGCAGGTGTTAAATCCTTCAAAGGCCCTCAGCAGCAGAGGTTTGGCCAGCGTCTCATACACGGTCTGCTGGCAGGCAAAGTTGGAGTCACTGGCATCCACTGAGCAGAAAGAGAAGTCGTAGGTGAAGGAGTAGCTCTGTTTGGACTCTGGATGCTGGACCACAGTCTCCTGGCCATTCATGAAGATGACCTGTGAGGACTTCTCAGCTTTCTCCCTGTAATAGAGCAGAACAAAAAACTTCAGAGATGTGTTGTTTGTCTTTCTTTAAACAAGTAGCATGCCAGTGTTTTATACACAGATTCCAGAACCAGACTTTAATATACTGACAAGGGGGCCTGCTTCTCAGTCACCCAGCAGTTAAACACTAACCTGGCACTGAAGGGGCGGACACGCACAGCCACCGTAACAGCACTGTTTTCCATTTTTAGTAAGTCCTGCTGCTTCAGACCCTCACTGGTACTGGGCAGGATCTGTTCAGGAGGAGCAGGATCGGATGTCCTGACCTGGGTCACGTCTCCCTTTTGGTTCGAGGTCTTTGTCTTTATCACCTGCAGCGTCGTGTCAGGTCTTCGCACACCTGAGGTCGTCTTGCTGATCCGAGGAGCCGGGAAGGGTTTAGTGTTTTCGGCTTGCTGTGCTCGGGGTTTGGGCCTTTCCAGACTGGCAGATTTGACCAACGCTGGCTTGGGAGCTTCTTTCCCTGCCAGTCTCTCAAACACGTCTCGTTTGGCAGCGATTCTCTCAAACGGGGTCTTTCTGGTCGGCGTTTTAAAGGTATGGGTCTCGTCTGTGTTTCTACTTGAAGATGAAGAAGAGGAGGAGGTTTTGTTCTGCGCAAACCTCCCTTGTGTTTGCACATGAGTCGCAGTTTCTCTTAAGCTCATTGACCTGAATAAACCAGGTGTCCTCCCGTTTGGTTCACCGAGAACTTTGGGCGTTGACTGCAGGCCACCAGGCTGCCCACGTCCGCTCTTGTCCATGGAGGGAGTCCTGGTCCTGCGCTGCAGAGTCAGTCTCTTCTCCGGAGCTGCTGTGGTGCTTTGGCTGCTGTCTGTCATCGTTTGTTCAGCCGTTTCGGCCCCGGTCTTCCTCTTTGACCGTCTTTGTAGGGTGAGCCGGGCTCGGTAAGGGGTCTGCTGCCCGCTGCCACTCTTTGACAGGGCAGAGACGACATACGTCCTGTTCACCGGACGGCTTTTATCTGATGACCTGCTGTCTTCACATGCAGACTCCCCTGATGCGGTCACACTTTTGCCCAGCGTCGTGTCGGCTATCTTTCGCTCTCGGCCGGGTGTCCTGGACGTTGATGTTGACAGCAGATTGTCGTAATAAGCGGTGTGTTTCCGCCCTTGTACGCTAAATATCGACATGGCTGTGGACTGTTAGAAACCTAAACGGTGTAATTACGAGACAGGCGAGTTAACGGCAGATGCACTTTACACATTTAAAAACCACGTAAATTGGACGTAAGTATGACTCCATATGTTAGTTAAAGGAAAATAAAAATCCATTCGAATAAATTATTACTTGCACTTGCGGAAAAAAAAACTTCTTTTGTTTATGTTCGCCTGCTCGCTTCCGCCTCTACCCGCTTCAATTTCAAATCGTCACCGTCACTGGCAGCTGATTGGCTGGATTCTCTGAAAGTGCTACGTCACGTCATGGTCGCGACCTGTAGGCACTTTATGATACCGCTAGATGGCAGCACAATACCGAGCCACAATAAGTAAACTGTGAACGATAGTCATCTCTGAGATTGCGTACCAGTGGAAAAAATGTGCTAGTCATAAGTTCCCATCTAAATTTAGTCCTTTACCGTTAAAATAAACGAAATGTCTCAAACTCCCTAACATCTACTGCGGAAGACAGTGAGATATAAATAAAACATCCAGAGAAACTTTGAGAAAAACTTACCTTTTAGTTGGAATAATATATGAGAATAAAATCAGACTGATTAAAGTTTGTACAAATGGCAGGGTGCGTTCAGTGCCTTGCTCAAAAGCATCTGGACCTTAGTTCAAGTCTGGATTAATGAGGATTCTTATTCTTCTTTCAGTGCCCCTTTCATACTCCTCTATCACCGTGTGCCACTAGTGCCAGTTCCAAGCCTGGAAAAATGTGGAAGATTGTGTGGAGCTTTTTGATTAAGTCACTTTGCATTAATCATACAAAACACAGATCTAAAAAAAAAAAAACAGATACAGAAAACACATTTATTTATAAATGAAATATACAAACTAAACATTTACAGGTTACTCAATAAATAAGCACCATTCCATGAAAGATTGGAAGAAGTTGCTACTTCTTGCGACGGTCATGTTTCTTTATGATGTCCAGGAGGTTATTTGTGGTAACCAGTGAATCCTCGTGGTCCTTCTTGTTTCTCTGCTTTTCTCTCCTTTGCTGTTCATGGAGGTGCGGTGAGTTTAAGAGCTGAGGGGGCAAAATGGAGCCAGTGGGTTTGACTCGACTCACCACCTCCAGGAACAGCCGTTTGTTGTTGTTGTTGAGAAGAGTGATGGCTGTTCCTCTGTGTCCAAGCCGACCTGCTCTTCCCACCTAGATGGGAAAAAAAGGTAATATTAGATTAGCTGTTGTAATTGAAAGGTTTTCCTAATGAAACTACATCAAAGTGATACTAAGCAGTGCTGACTAACCTGGTGGACATACTCATCCATTGTGTTTGGCATATCAAAGTTAACCACCAGTCTGACATTGACCAGGTCCAGCCCTCTGCCCAGAACACCTGTACTGATCACTACCTCAAAGTCACCATCCAGAAGACCCTGAAGAGAAAACCACAATTAGAAGTCTGTATGTACCACATACAGCAGACATTAATAATGAACTGCATTTACTGGCAAGCCTGTTTTTATTAGCATGTTGTTCCCATAATTATATTTTACACACAGCAGATAACAAAGCAAGGTGTCCATAAAATAATTCAGCATATTTATGTCTGATACAATCAGCCAGTAAAATTACATACTCTAAAAGTGGGACTCTGGGATTATAAATCATTTTGACTCCTAATAATTTAGATTTATTCTGGATTATTTCAGGCCTTGTCTAACTGTTTCAATAAAGTCACACCTCTTTAGTCACCTGTTCACCTATAGAAGTTGTGATCTTGGAAAAGAAAAAAATTGTCAGTATTTAAGAAGAAAAGCACGTAAATGGAAAAACAGTGTTTTTTTCTGCATTGTGTCTCTTTGCATTGGACATGCAGACTAAAGCTAGATCCCTGGGGAAAGCCTCAGCTGTGGGTATCTGTCTGTGCTGTTGAAGATAAACACTTTAGGACACCAAACATGGAAGCATTGTTTGGTTTTTCTTCCCTGTGCATGTTTTCCCACTGGTCTCACCCGGAGGATGCGGTTGCGCTCCCACTGGCTCTTGTCAGAGTGGATTGCCACGGCAGTGAGGCCCGTCACCTTGGCGACTGCCTCGCAGAGCAGATCAGCGCCGAGTTTACTCTCTACAAACACTACCACTGGAGGCTGGTACAGCTTACCATCCTGAAAAGTGACAAAATAATTTTTTTTTAACATTTTACATATTTTCTATACAAAAATATTGCCAAAAAAGCTATACAACTAATACATTATGTATACTATGTGCCTGTAGAGGCATCTACATATCTGGATACATTCCAGCACTCCAACAGGTAACTGTAACTTGACAAGACAGGAAGGAAGAAATGCATACTCCCAATCATACCTTCTTAATTTCACTGTTCTTTAGGAGAACATTCTGTAATCTTGAGCCAACTATTATGCACTATGCTGTAAGACCTGCAATATATGAAGCAACTGCTTTGATTAGTTTTTGAGTCATGTCCACTCCAGATAGTTGGTTTTCTTGTCGTGTCTTGTCCAAATCCCAGTTTTGTACCTCTGCAATTCCACAATTCACTCACCACTCGTGAGACAATAGCTTTACACTATGAGTTACTGAGTTATAAGAAAAGAGTCTTATGTTACTCAAACTACAACCTAAGAGCACTTTTCTACTTCAAGTTAATTAAAGTCGACCATTTCTGTTTTATATAAACAGTGCAAACTATTGCTGGGATTCCTGGAGTGGTGCCGTGGCTCTGTGCCCACCCGTTTCCTTCAGATAGAGGCCAGAGTGTCCACAGTGGCTGTCTAAATATGGCAGAAGGGGAGGCTGGTTCTTTATTGGACTTTATAATATTCCCACCAACAATAGCCAGCTGTTAAAATACCAAGCTGGTATCAGTGCGTGTCAAGACTGAGCAGTAAATGAACTGTAACCTAAAACTGATCTAATGAAAAACTTTGTGTTTTTCTTCTAAAGTACTTTCTTTGAGTGCAATGACCAATTAGACCTTTTTTGAATTCAAAAACTAAAAATATCTACTGACCAGTAAAAGAAACCATATGCTGGCAGTGGAGGTGTGTCCAGAAATACTCCACTTATAATAAACCTTTTAAGACTTCATGATTTTTAATCTAAAAACTCAAAGTTAAGATTGAAAAGCATCTAATCTATGACCTACGTTGAGAATCTCAAACAGCTTCTTCTTTTTGGAAGGTTCCTCTACCCAAAGCAGGATCTGTCGGACGTTGGCGCACGGCTGGTTCTTCTCCCCAATAGTGATACGTACAGGGTCACGGACCAACCGGGCAGCCAGCTCCTCCGTCCCGGTGGGGATGGTGGCCGACGCCAGAAGAGTCTGATGTTCTTCTGGGACTTGCTCAAGAACCTCCAGAACCTGCTGCTGGAAGCCCATCTTCAACATAGTGTCCACCTACAGGATGCAGCACAACTTTCATGTTGCAGGACTCTCAAAACTGATTTGAATGATGAATACTTTCAAAAGCTGTCATTATGTTGTTTGTTCTAAAAGACACAACTTTTACATTACTAATCCTTAAAGCTATATAAATTGAATTGAACTGAATTACTTTGTCTTAAAGTGCACAATTTTTGTCAATTGTGAATTTCAATATGTTTGTCCTACCTCGTCAACCACCACAATCTTCACTTTGTCAAGCTTCAGCTCTTTCTGCTTCAAGATTTCAATGAGCCGCCCAGGAGTAGCGATGACAATCTAAAGGAGATTTAGAAATGAACAAAACCATGGCATGGGACAAATGTACAGCCTCAAGCTTTGACTGCAGCAGGAGGAAATTATTGTTTAAGAAAAACAAAACAAAACGGAGACTGTACTTTGATGCTGCTCTTCAGGCGGTGGAGCTGTGGGGGAAGCGGCATGCCTCCGACCAGCAGGGCAGTTCTCATGTTGGGGAGTCCCATCACAAGCTCCTTGGCCTGTCTCTCTATCTGAATGGCCAACTCCCTGGTGGGGGTCAGGATCAAAGCCACAGGGCTGCCCACACTGTGTGCTGATTTCTGAAAGCAGAAGCAATGTTGCACACTGCATGTCACCAAGAGAGCATTTGTGAATTTTTAAATGTAAAATTGTTTGTGTCTTTTTGAGAATACATTTATTCAATTCGACTCTTTTATCTGCAGAGGTCACTGGCAGCTACGGAGCAGCTTTTCTGTCAGATACTGGAGTCTAGTGTCTTCCTAAGGGGTAGCTCAGGAGGGCAAATGCTTGATACAAAAGCAGATTCAGTCCAGGTTTACATATTTACATCTGGGCTGTGGTGCTATTTATCCAGGCTGTAGAAATGTCTGCCTCCTCAAATATAATTTAACTTGATGGCATTTGCATGTGGCATATTAGCTTCAATACTGTACCTCGAGTGCCCTCACGACCACTGGCAGCAGAAAGGCTACAGTCTTCCCCGATCCTGTGTCAGCGCTCGCAATCACATCCCTGCCTGTGAGGCCAACAGGGACCATCTGTATCTGGACTGGGGTAGGTGTGTCATACCCCGCCTTTTTCAGGTTACCACTTAATGTGGGAGGGAAGCTGCAGTGCTCAAATTCAACAACAGGTCTTGCGACATCTCTCCCCTGGGTTTCTATGCCCAGCTCCTGTTTAATTCGTTGCACTTGCTCCTCTGTTAGGCCTGATATGAACCGATCTTCCCTGTAGGAGTAGCCTGGTTCACTTTCAACCACCCTACCAGGGTCAGCAGCTGGCTGTTGACTTTGAACAGTCCTTTCATGTCTATTTTGGTCCTTTTGCATAAATGCATCTGCCCCAGTCCCCATGCCCATTTGCACTAAATGGCTGGCTTTGCATTCGAGACTGCAAACATCATTATCTGTAGCATCACAGATGTACTCTCCATAGCGACCACACATCACACAGACAGGTTCTCCTGGCCCAGGCCATCTCTGGTTCTTTTTAAATGATTTCACTGGTTCCTCCTCCTCCTCATCATCATCAACATCACTGTCATCTGAGAGGGAGCTGTGTCCATCTTCGGGTGCTAAGCTCTCTGCAGCTGCGTGTGTTGTCGCATCTCGTGTTTGGGTGTCTTCACATGCTTCCTCGCTCTGAGCAGGTGTCGCGGAGCTACTTTTGCTATCCTCCTCTTGAACAACTTTGCTTTTCTTAACCACAACTTGAGCCGATCCCTCGGCAGGTCTCTTCACCTTCAGGGCTCGTGGCAGAAACATGTTTAAATACTACCTGTAACCACAACAAAGCAGATGTAAACGCTCAGTTACGCCAAAAGATTTAGGTGACATGTTATGGCAGCAGCTGCAAATAAATTGAGTATGAAGAACCTCCATAGCTCACTTTTTTTAAAAGGGCCAAATTGACTTTTTCCAAATAAAAGTTTTAAATAACTCCTGCTGCGAAGAAACCAAGTTTTTGAGTATTTTGAAATTACACTTCTGAGCCACCATTTGGTTGTTACTTACAAAAACAACATTACCTCTTCGCGTCAAATCCTCCGACAGTCGCAAACAGTTCCCGACGCACACTGATGCCGCAACATTACTTCCTTTGCACGTTGGGAATTGTAGTTCGTAGAGCTGAGTCGCTTTCCCCCCTGTTATTTACATCGCTGTCTTTAGCAAAATTGTATTTAAAACATGACGTTTTAAAAATGTGTATCTTTGTATACTGACCTCTTCTTATTCATTTCATTTTTTTAATATGTCATATTTTACGTTAAGGGTGCGTTCAGGGTAACAGAGTATGAGTAAAAGTAATAAAAATGCAGCCCATTAAACGAATCCGGGTTGGAAATTTTGCAGTGTAGCAAGTTAATGCCGTTTTACCGACTATATTGCGGTACAATATGTTTGTGGGCGGTTGATTCCAAAGAATTAAGATAAAAGTGTTAAAATTCCCAGTGGAGTTTGAAAGCACCGTTCACACATGCGCGTTGGACAACAAAACGTGCAGAGCTAGAGAAAGCCTCAGTGCGGCAGGAAAACCGCATCACGGCACCGAATAGAGGACCGAATGCAAAACACACAGGTTATTCATACAATGACACATGGCCATGAAAGGAAGAAGCCGTCTGCTGCCAAACAACTCAAATAATGGAAATATTGTTGTTTTCATTCCAGTCGACGAGCATTTTTCCCTCCTCTCTGATTTTCAAGGAAACCTAGCTTGTTCAGACGGAGAGCCTTTCAACTGGTAGAAAACAGAATGGATGAAAAACACCAGGAGTAGCGACCTATTGTGTGAACGAGACCGAAAAAAACAAAACAAACCTAGCCCCAAGAGCATTTTATTACTGGAAGGACATGCATATCTGTGAATAATCTGCGGAAAGACAGACCATCTCTTCAGTTTCCAGCTGTTTATAGTTTTCCACCAAATTCCAGTACTGGGATGCTTTCGCTTCGTAGGGTTTGAGGGAACAATCAAGGGGTGAAATATGGGTGAAGTTCAGGACGTCAGGGATGTTAAGAAGACGTTCGTTGCTCCTGCAATAAAGTCTTTTGAGCACTATGACTTTTCCCGAGCCAAAATGTGTTGCAGCCTCACATGGTTGGTGGCCAAAGCATACGGGACAGGTAGGTTCATCACCGCACCGACTGCAACAGTTAACCGGACGCAGCACGAGTCTGTTTATGATTTTAATGCTTTTCTTTTGATTGTTTGTTTTTAATGCATGCTTGTCAGAATCCAAATAAACCCAAAGCAACAAATGTGTAATGGAGATTTATGATTTATTATCAGTCAATTCCCATATGGGCTGGTTCACATGGAAACTACCATCGTTTGCAGTCATTTCTTATGAGGAAAGCAATACGTGTTATACCAAACGAAAGAAAGGTAAAAAAAAAAACACTTCCTGTGGTCCCTAATCAATGGGGTGGGTGGGTGGTATTTAATGGAGAATACTTATAGAGATATTAAAGTACCTGTTTCAAATGATGTCACCTCCAGGGTGCTGCATCCATGTCAGAACTGCAAAGTAAATAGCCTGCAAAGTAAGTATGGCCTGACATCCTGTGACACCTAACGAAGTGGATGTAATCCCACAGTTTCAGTGGAATTAGCATTAAATACTATAACTGATATAGGGGATGCATGGATGCATATCCAGCAATGCAGTGATAATAAAGTGGCAAATCAGTGTGATTATGTGGCTCCCATTTGAGCATCTATAATAGAAAACTACAGCACAAACATCTGTTTTGGTGGAGTATCCACATCTTTTTTGGATGCACGAGGTAAAATGAACAACAGCGGGAAAAGGTGCTTTTTCAATTTTATAAAAAGGATCCAAGCAGTAACTGCAAATGTGTCTTAATAAATGCAGTGCAAGATCCTTCTGTGCTATCCTTTTCCCATTTTATCAACTCGTTCATCTTTATCTCTTTTTTTGTTGTTATTGTATTATATTCCTGATTCATACACATCGTCTCAGTTTATTTGAGAGCGTCATTCCTTGTTTCTGTGTTGCTTATATCTCAGCAAACATGAGATCCCTTGCTGATTCTCTTGTGTATTTTCAGTCAGAACTGAATGAAATGGGCTGATTCCAAAAATACAGCCCCCCAGAGAGGGAGGGGAAGGGCAAGAAAGAGAAAGGGAGCGAAATCATCTCCAGATCCCAGCCTACGCTGCTGTGAAAGCTTTACATGCATCCGCCTCATTAGATTGAGGCGAGAATACATCAAGAATATGCAGTCGAGTACATGCGAGATGTGAGCTGTACAGCAGATCATCTGCTGTCAGGAGTCGCTGTCAAATGCTATCCCCCAACATTTACAGTGTCCTGATTCAGAACTCAGAACAGCAGCGCCATTTAATACCAGGTAAAAACCAGAGGCTGACAGACAATGAGTGTAATTCCCTCTGTATTCACTTAACAAGACGTTTTTCCGGATGTCCTTGTTTAAAGTATTAAGTTGTAACAATGACTGAATGGAAGATTGTGAGTCTGCATGAGTAAAAGCTCAAATACTACCAAGCTAATGAAAAAGATAAAACCGACTTCTTCATGCTCAACGTTTTCTTTGTCCTTAAAACGATTAGGAGCATTACAGAATATAAACCAGGACACAAAATGTTGAAAGATAACATAAAAAATCGTCTCCTAAGCAGCTCCAGAGGTGGTGTTCCGTGAGCTCAGCCTGACCTCTGACCTCTCCCTGTGGATGATGAAGGCGGTGCGGGGGGTTAATATAAAGACAGTGTATTTTTTGTTGTTTGTTAGGATCTTTAATATGAATATAGTGCTGACAGGAAACCCTGTAACCTGGATAGTTGCTACTTCTGCCTGCGATTCTCTGCTGTAATAACACTGTGTACAGATGACCTTGCTGATAGCGGTCAGTCAAAGCAGGTGATTCATTGACCTCCGTGTGCATGTGCTGGAGGATGGGCAGCATAAAGCTGTCAGGGTGTGGATCACCACTCGCACACACACACACACAGGCTTTTATCCTAATTAAGATCCATTCTCCGTGCCAAGGAGACAGGGACGAGCCCTGCGTCTGTTTTGCTTGCAGACATAATTTAATGTTTTCAAATAGTCTCATTTGAAAACGCTTAATCATGGCTTCCTTAATCTGCACCAGGGAAAGAAGGGTTTGCAGTAGCTTTACTAACAACTGTGCATAACATACTTTATGTTCCCAGACGTGGATTTGTGAAAACACTTGATAGAAAGGTGTGGGCCAGAATTGCTCAAATTATTTGTACGCTATCCCCCGTGCAGTGGACTTGCCTGAGGTAATGAACACACATGCACACACGCTCACGTGCAGCCTTTCTCTTTGATGAGGCAGGCAGTGAGAAGGGTGTTCCCAGGGAGCTGGAAGCTGCAGAGATACACACTCGATGAATCGATCAGGTTACCGCTCATCCTGCAGTTGCTATAGCAACGCCAAGGTCTATCCACACATATCCATGTGATGTTATTGTCAAAGCATGGCAACGAAAACAAGTAGTTGTGCCAAAGTATTGCTAGACAATCTGTCCACAGAGGGAAAAATCCTCAGTGAAGACAGATTTAGAATAACACGGCCCAAACTTGATATTAGCTCATCTGAGTTTATCCTATTTTTTTTTAATCGTATTAGAAAATTTAAATGACTATTCATTAGAAAGGTAGAAAACTAATGCTCCAGAATGCTTTCAGCTGTTTTCCTCTGTTTACATCAGCGCTTTTAATTATATACTTGTTTACCTTCTCGTATATGATCCTCAATGATGTGGCAAGGCAAGCAATTTAGAAACATGCTGATGTTTGCCAGCATTTTAATGTCTAATATGAATTGATTCATAAATTGTTATTTAAATGATTTGGCGCCATGTTGCTATTAAGCTCTGCTTGTCAGCTGATTCTGCTTCCTCTGCTCTATCACGCAGACAGCATCCCAGCAGACTTGAAGGACCCTTTCTACACAGACCAGTATGAGCAGGAGCACCTGAAGCCTCCTGTGGCCAGCCTCCTGCTATCTGCAGACCTCTACTGCAGGGCCGGCAGCCTTATCCTAAAGAGTGACGCTGCCAAGCCGCTGCTGGGTCACGATGCTGTCATCCAGGCGCTAGCTCAACGCGGTCTGTACGTCACCGACCAGGAGAGACTGGTGACTGAGAGAGACCTGCGAAAGAGGCCTCTGCAAATGGTAGGGGAGCTGTGTGAAAGCTGATAAACTGTACACAGTAAAGATTCTTTCTTATGTGCGTGAATTTAGTAATGTATTAGGCGTGCACCCAGCTGTTGGTGGTAATACAGTGGTAGTAAACCTTTGCTTTGCTTTCTCAGTAACTCAGACATCTATCACGCATACAGTCTCCTTCCTCTTCCGATTATTTGATCTTGCTGTTGCTGAAACTTTACTTAAGCAGACATTCTGGTCTGTCGAGGTGCAGAAACGCATATTTTTACGCCTTCATGCACTCAAATACAAGATCACCCTGCAGCTTTTTCTCTCCCAGCTACATAGTATATTCACATTTCATGGTTTCCATAGAGTATGCTGTTCCTTTAGAATATTAGAGTAAATAAATGCATTTTACTTATTAGCTTGATCAAGCCAAGTTTAATATTGTTTGCTAAGGTACTAAATGTATTCCCTTATTTAAACTTATGTGCAAACCTTTATTGCTTACTGATCAGGACATTTTTTTCCTTCCATTATTTGTAAAACATTTCTCTATGGTAATTCAGGTAAACATGACAAACCACAGTAGTTCTTATTCATGTTCATATATATACAGTTTGGCTCATACTAAACTGTGATTAAACTACTTTGTGGAAATCACATAGTCTCTTAATGGAGTATAGCTGGACACCAACAGCTTCTACACATTGCATTAGAATAACAATGCAAGATGACCAAAGTGTAACAAGAGAATGCAACAAGATGGAGAGTGTCACTTACACACATCTCTCATACAGATTTTTGTCTTGAATTTGTCATTTCTCAAGCCGATTCACACCTCAAGGCTTTTACTGCTCTGTGCAGGTTGGTATTTTCTTCATGAAAGCATGCTGTAGGGTGGGATTTACTGTACACTCGCAGCTCCTCTCAGTCTGTCAGTGTCAGAGATGAGATGACTTTGCAGGAAGCATACTGCGCGAGATTGAGGTATCCTCATTATTTTGGGGCAAAATCCCAATAGGAGGCTTTATTGCTTCAGTGAATTTGCAATTGCAACACAATTAGCACACAGTATGCCTGCAGTCTGCTTGTAGAGTCTTGCTGGTTTTAATTTCCCTCCAATGCTAATGTAAAAGTTATTTAAGTTTTGTTTGCGGTTACGTTTAAAGCACTTAGTTTCCAGATTACAACAAGTGTTTCAGTGCAACCATTTCTCCCAGGTTTAAATTTTAATGGGTTTTTAAAGGTAAGGGAAATCTTGCACATGTGAGTGTTATTTGGCTAGTCTCACTAATAATGGATTGCATTTATATAGCACTTTTCAAGGCACCCAAAGTGCTTTACAATTCCACTATTCATTCACTCACTGGTGGAAGCAGCTACAGTTGTAGCCACAGCTGCCCTGGGGCAGACTGACAGAAGTGAGGCTGCCATATCGCGCCATCGGCCCCTCTGGCCATCACCAGTGGGCGGTAGGTGAAGTGTCTTGCCCAAGGACACAACGACTGAGACTGTCCGAGCCGGGGCTCAAACCGGCAACCTTCTGGTTACAAGACGAACTGCCAACTCTTGAGCCACAATTGCCCCAATGCAAGGATTCTTTATTTGATTGTAATTCACTGCGGTTCATGGCTGAATGTTGTGCTAGAGGGTGTCAGGATTTGTGTTTGTGTGACAGAGCAGGTTTTTGTGAATGTGAAAATGAGCTGTTAGAAGAGTGTGAAATTACTTTCCTTTTCCATGCTCTGTCCTGGCCTTTTTCTTCTGTTTTAATCATCTCTTCTTATCTTCTTTCTTTCTGTGCTTTTTCCTTACTCCCTAGTTACCTTCCTGACACTTTCAAATCCCCTCTTTTACTTTATTTCCAAATCTTTCCCCTTTTTTAATCATTCCCATTAAATCCAATCACTTCCCTCTCTGTGTTCACTTGTCTTTTTCCTTGCTCCTTATTCCTCCCACCTCCTGTTTTGCTGTATCCCGTTGCTTTGTTCTTGGCTCTTTGTCTGCACCACCATTGGTCTTTGTCTGTTAAAAGTTGTCATTAAATCCTTGGTATTTCCAAGACTGGACATTAAATGAGACACGAAGATGTGATTTTTCTCAGTTTTATAAATGTTACCCAACAAGTCGACAAACAATCTAAACGTCCGGTGCAGACAGATTCTATGTAACTCACACAAAGTGTACAAAATCTGTACAGTGTCTGAATTGCGTTGATGTGAGAATAAATAATAATCCACTGAACTGACAGCTAGTGCATTGTCTTCATGAACACTGCTGGGGCAGCAACCTGACCCAAACCGAGCAAGTGTTTCCACTAGTGGAATGATTGCAGTTTGATAAGCACTGCGAGACAGTATTAATATTGATCAGCTGGCTGCACACTGCAGCTCAAGAAGAGCTTTATTAATTATTAAGAGACTGTTTGAGTGTCTACCTTGGCTGTTAGGTGTCTGACGTGAACTCATGTGATAGAGAAAAAGGCATTTCTTCTGGAAGAATCAGACAAGGTGGTTTGCTGTGTTGAGAAGTTTTAGTGAAAGAAAAACATCACTGCTTTTACTCCAGAAGCAGAGACCGAGCACCTGCCTGCAGCTGTATATGTAAGCTGCTCGGGATAAGAGCACCAGCAGTGTCGTTAAATAATGCTTCGTGGCATTTTGGCTTAGCATCTTTTTTGACTCAGCAGTTTGCATGAAGAATAAGAATATTCAGAATAAGCAACTTTAGAGGATGTTGAAGGCAGCTTTAGTAGGTCAGGCAGCTACAGAATCAGATGCTGCTGACGTCTCGTCTGACACGTGTCAGGACCGAGCACACTGCTGACATTTCGTTAGGTTGCCGACCCGACGTTGCTTTATAGTCGTATTTTTCCTTCCCTCTCGTTTCTGCCACTATTCTGCCCACTCAGCCTTCTCTCTTCTGCCATGTGACACATTTCTACACGTGAAGATGCAGAATCCAAATCGCAGTTTCCTCCCACTCGGTCGCCTACACACATTCTGTATCCCTGACTCTCCCCACCTGTAGTGCTCTCAAAGAATAAAGAGGGATGTCAAGGTGGGCAATACTGAAATATTGTTAGCGTTAAACATTGTCGCTCCCATGCAGCACTACAGCGAACACAATTACCTGCTGAGAAAAGCTTTAATTGCTAGGCTTGTGCTCATTTGTGGAAGTGCAGTGGCCTTCTTTGAGTGAGTCCTCTGGAATGATGGAGGATTTATTTAAAACACAAAGGTGTGTACTGCAGCAGGAATATCATGTTTGTGTTGTTTCACTGTACATGTGGCATGTGACAAAAAAGGAAGTTTGAGACAATAATCAGCAGATAATCCTTATCAAATATCAAGCAGTGTCTTCACTTGAAAAATTAATCCTGGAGAAAGTCACTCTGTTGCCATGGTGAAATTAAATTATATTGGCTGGGGTGAGAATGTAGCCAAAGGACAAACTCTGTGTGTGTGTGTGTGTGTGTGTGTAACCTACAGAAGAGGATTAGAGCCAGTAAAAGTCTATAATTTGGGGTCATGACTTTTTGAGTCATGTTATGAAGCTATGAAGCTTAGACTTTTGAGATTAAAGTCAGACTTTTGAGATTAAAGTCAGACTTTTGAGATTAAAGTCAGACTTTTGAGATTAAAGTCAAAATAAGATTAAAATCAGACTTGTGAGATTTAAGAGAGATTTATAAGATTAAAGTCAGATTTAAGAGACTGACTTCTGAATTTTGTGATGACATGCAGAACAGCCTAGTTACAGTATAGTAATTGGAAACAATAGATTCCAAGCATATGTATGTTTCTTTAAATAATCTCACAACTGAACAGTGGATGTCATAACTATTTAATTTAATAAAGCAGCAGTAAATAGTTCATGATGCCGCTATGAGATTTTCATTATATATTAGATGATAATGCGTTTATTTTGTGAACTGTACGCTTTGTGAACTGGTGCTTCTGCTGGTAGTACCACCGGTAGAAGCACCACGTCCTTTTTTCTGGGTTATTTACTGGCTTTATGTGTCTCTGTGACTGTATATAAGACGAACAATAAAACAAAAACAGGGTTATAGTCACTATAGTCATATTCTTTCAGAGGTTTACCTTATTGGTAGCTATGCTCGTTATATGTATGCGAACTTAATTACATTCAACCTAGTTCTGGCCCTCTGTTTAGCTGCCTGCCAATTATATAACACATTTATTGCACAAGTTAGACTTTCACATTATATTCAAGCTTCTTAATTTGAGCCCATTTGGTCTGGAACAAACTGGACGAGGAATGTCATCTTGCAACATGCTAGCTTTGAAGCATCAAGAAACATAACTGTGTCATACGTGCATTACCTCTGCAGGACAACAGTTCCCTCTAGCAGCTGATAATACAACTGTTTTTATTGCTGGTCTGTATGATAGGACTTGTCCTACATTAATACTTTATTTATTTAAATAAAGCTGCTACTGATAATGTGATGAAAGGCCTGCACATGGACACCATATCAACCATTTTAAGTACATTTCCATCCCAGTTGGATTTTCGTCAGCTTGGAGTGATGAAAAATGATTGCAACAGCCATATACACACTGTGTGTACCAAATATTAGTTTTACTGTGACAGACTGATTCATCAAGACATATATATACCATGGATGGATGGAGGAGCGTACACTTCCTCCTGTTATTCTCCCTCTCCTTTGCTGCCTCCATCACTCCTCCTATTGGGCAGGCACTCCGTTTCCATGGTTACACACCAGTTGGCTGGGTGTTGCGTTTGTGTGTAGGTGGGCGCAAGAGTGGGGGTGCTTATGCTGCATATGTCGTTATTTGCGATATGAACTTGTATGTGCAGCTGTGTGCTCTGTGTGTGTGTAGTGGCTGTTATAGTAGAGGAGATGGACTCCAGGAGAGACGCCGAAATGCAGGATTGATAGAAGCACACGGCAACGCTGTCACGCTGCTTCGTGTGCAAAGAGGCACACACAGAAGATGAATTCAGAAAATTATGTGCCAAGCATGTAACAACACACTTGTCAACATCAGACCGGCTTCCTCAGAATCTTTTTCTTCTTGTATTGCAACTGATCTTGTGAACAAAGACGAGCTGAAGCAGCAGGGTTGAAGAGAGGCACATCCAAGTTCTTTCTGTCTTTGCTGGCCTCAGCGGAGTCACAGGCAGGAAGTTATGCTTAATGCCAGCAGTGACTCAGGGCAGTACAGTATGGATGGATAAGCAGCGAACCACATTACACAATGTCACGTGATGGCCTGAGAACTGCGTCTTTCTATAGTAAATAAATGCTTTTATGCTAGTGGAGATCTGGGGTAAAAATCTGCAAAGTCAAACATGTGGAGCAAGCCACAGTGCTTGGCTAGCAGAAATCCAGAATTCCCGATAACTGGTAAAATCAGTCAGTGCTCTGCAGAAAATCTGCAGCAGTGTTTCCTGTTTTTGCTGATCCATTTAGCCTGTGAAATAGAGACGATCCACACATGAAAATATGTCAACACAGAGGGAGTTTTCAAAGATGATGGGAGGACTCGGAGTGCATGCATTTCAACAGAGTAGGTCAACACTGGATGGAAGCCATGGTACTGTCCCTCAGTCAAGTTCCAAGGGTAGCTTTGAGGTTTCTAAATAATTGCTAGCTTCGGGTTTGGAGCATATGGAAGGCATGCTGGTTAAGTGCTGAATTCCCACAACTGATGCCAGCGTTCTCAGTTGGTGTTTTGTGCATTTTGTAAAGAAAAGGTAATTAAAGGCACAGAAAACTGGAAGGTTTTAAATTTTAGGTTTATAGCAATGATCTTCATAAAAACATTTAATCTCTTAAACCTGCAATTCTGTGTCACACCAGAAGCTTTTTCAGGGAAAATGCAACATTAACTTGTGACAGATCAGGCAGAATTACTGGGAAAAGGCTTAAAGTTAATTAAACTGTCATGCATTTGTGTTGGTCAGGCCACCATTTTGGTCTTGACTGACATTGGTGTGAAAAAAGTAAAGATATAAATATTCTATGCAGGTGTCTGTGAAGGTTCTCAGTCATTCAGGTCATTGGAGCTTGCAAAGAAAAGCAGCTGGACTTCTTTAAGTTGCTTGAAGACATTTCTTCAAGCAACTTAAAGACTTTCGAGGATGCCAATGTTCACATTTTGGACAGAGAGGACAGATGGTTTGAAAGAGGAGTGAAAGAAGCCATCTATGTCCACTGTGAGCGACCATCTTTGAACAGAGGCGGTGGTTTACAACACCAACTGTCTGCCATCTATAATCCAGTTTTGAGTTCCCCCCCCAGACGCCTTAACGCCCACTCACATCCTGGGCCATCTGACCTCAGGAAATCACATGATAAGGTGGGGCCAGGTTTCACAATGAGCTCACCCGAAACCCTGGCTGATTGGGACCCACACCCAGTTTCACACCTTGGCTCAGGCGATTAGGGGATCATCAGGGGGTCCTTTTGTCCCTCTGTGGGGGGTTACTCCCACTAGGTTTAAATCTGGGACTCCCCGCCATTTGACCTTAGAACTGAAGAAGCTTCTCGGATGAGAGGTGAAACGTCTTCAAGCAACTTAAAGAAGTCCAGACGCTTTTCTTTGCAAGCTCCTTTGACTATTCCATGCAGGATTAATTGTAATAACTTTGTTGATGAACTTCACATTTTCTTGGTTTCCTTTAGTGCCAATTCATTAATTTTCATTTGAAGTCTCACTGTGTGGTTGTTAGATTGTTCTTGTCGAGTTAGTTCCTGTAGTGCTCTTTGTATAAAAAATAATCTTCCTATGATTGTCTAAAGCTGTTATGTCACAAAAACTGTGAAAACCTGGCCAGAAGGTGCATCACATCAGCTGCAGGACTGTTTTGAAAACACGGACTGGAGCGTGTTCGAACATCAGGACCTTGAAGAGCACACAACATCAGTGCTCTCATATATTAACTTCTGTGTCAACAGTGTCACTGTGGACAAACGTCTCCGGGTGTATTCCAACCAGAAACCCTGGATGACTAAAGAGGTCCAGGTCCTGCTGAAGCAACGTGACGCCGCTTTTAGATCCGGTGATGGTATGCAGTACAGTGCAGCCAGATCTCAGTTGAAAAGAGGCATCAGAGAGGCCAAGGCAGCGTACAAGAGAAGGATCGAAGACCACTTCACCACCAACAACTCACGACAGGTATGGCAGGGAGTTCAGCACTTAACCAACTACAAACCTGGCAATACCACGTTGACTGAGGGTAACGCGGAGCTTGCAGAGGAGCTGAACCACTTCTTCGCACGCTTTGAGGTGAAGGGACCAGAGGCAGCAGCAGCAAAAACATCGGACAGCAGCAGCCCAAGCCTCATAGTGCAGGAATATGAGGTGAGGCGCACACTGAGGGCAGTGAACCCCAGGAAGGCCACCGGACCAGATGGGGTAACCGCAAAGGTCCTAAAAGAGTGTGCAGACCAGCTGGCTGGGGTCTTCACTAAGATCTTCAACACTTCACTGTCCCAGTCCTGCATCCCGCCGTGCCTAAAGTCAGCCACAATTGTCCCACTGCCAAAGCGTACTAACATTAGCAGCCTCAACGACTACCGACCAGTTGCTCTAACACCTGTTATAATGAAGTGCTTTGAGAAACTGGTCCGACGTCACATCATGTCCTGCCTGCCACCCACACTCGACCCGCTCCAGTTTGCATACAGAGCTAACAGATCAACTGAAGATGCCATTGCTACAACGCTCCACACCACCATCTCTCACCTGGAAGTGCAGGGCCGTTACGCCAGGTTGCTCTTTGTTGACTTTAGCTCTGCTTTCAATACGATACTCCCGGACAGACTAATAGATAAACTGCTGGAAATTGGACTTCCTTCCACCACCTGCCGCTGGATCAGAGACTTCCTCTCAGACCGTGTACAGAGAGTTAGAGTGGGGCCTCATCTTTCCTCAGCCCTCAGCCTCAACACCGGCTCTCCACAAGGCTGTGTACTGAGTCCCCTACTGTACACTCTGTACACACATGACTGTGTTAGTTCCCACCCAGACAACACAGTCATCAAGTTTGCAGATGATACCACTGTGGTGGGGCTCATCTCAGGGGGAGATGAGACTGCATACAGAGCTGAAGTTCAGAGGCTGTCAGATTGGTGTGCAGACAACAACCTGGACCTCAATACCACCAAAACAAAAGAACTGGTAGTTGACTTCAGAAGGAGGAAGTCCGAGCTGCAGCCTGTCAGCATCAACGGGGAGTGCGTGGAAAGGGTCTCCAGTTTCAAGTTTCTGGGTGTGCACATAGACACAGACCTCCAATGGAGCTCTAACACCTCTGCGGTCTTAAAGAAGGCCCAACAGCGTCTCCACTTTCTGAGAATCCTCAGAAAAATGGACCTGAAGAAGGAGCTGCTGACCGTCTTCTACCGCTGCTCCATTGAAAGTGTGCTGACATATTGCATCGGTGTGTGGTTCTCCAGCTGCACCACAGCACACAGAAAGGCACTCCAGAGGGTCATCAACATGGCCCAAAAAATCATTGGACATCCTCTTCCCTCCCTGAAGGACCTGTACAGCACTCGCTGTCTCAAGAGGGCAC
>NC_135181.1:41481062-41665335 GCF_041146795.1 Maylandia zebra | reverse complement strand
ATTATCATCTCTGTGATCCACACTCCAAGTTTGTTCAGCCTGGTCTTCATGTTAGTTTTGTCTCCTTGCTTGATGTCCCAGTCAGTCATGTTCTCGTGTCTGTTTTCTCTGCGGTCCCAGAGTCAAGCTTGTGTCGCTCAGTCTTCATCTCGCCCTTTTTAGTGTATTTCCTGTTTTATTTTGACAGTCTCGTTTCATGTGTACAGTGTGTTTAGTTTTATTTCCCCTGCTGCCCTTCCCTCTCGTTACCCTGCGTATACTTTAGTCCTCAGTCTCCATCTGCTCGTTGTCTCTTTGTACCTCGTTTGCTTTTGTTTCCCAACATCCAGCTCCTTGTTAGAGTTTTTGCATTTCTTTCTGTATTTACTTTGAGTTTCTAAGTGCAATAATAAAGAATAAAGATGAAGGTAATTCCCTTCTCTCAGAGTCCTGTGTTTGGGTCCCGACTTGATGCCTCACAACGGTTCATGACAGTAAAGCCGTGAAGGAGCGAGGAGCTGTGGCACCCAGTGAAGGCTGACTTTAATTTTATGTGGTCGGTGCGTTTGGAAGAGAAAAGCCCTCTAGGTGGATGGAGAGCAGTGTGGAGCCGAGGTAGGAGAGCAAAAAATTGATTGGCTGAATGTAATTTATTTACAATAAAAATAGTCCTGGCCAGGGGGCAAAAGAATTCAAATATAACAATATAAAAATAAAATTCTAAAAATCCATCAGCGAGTAGCCAGAATCTGCACAAATTGTTAAAAACACTAAAAGTCCAATAAAGTCCCTGTAAAATACTAAAGCAGCAGCGTCCCCACACGTCCTCTGCAGTCCTGCACTTCACTGCCGAACTCTCCAGGTGGGCACCGCCCTCAACTCTGCCCACCGCTGTTCTTCGTTTGACTCAGCCGTTAACGTTTGTTCAGCAGAGATCCAAACACTCCCTTGCTACAGATTACACAGGTTTCACAATAAAAGCATGCAATAAACTATAAGAACTAAAAACACACCTTAGAAGATAATCAAAAGATTAAAACTTATAAAACACTGCGACTCATGCAAAGGGAGTGAACCTCAAACAAACCTCTCTTCCTCAGGATGACATTTATGTTCACTATCTTGCCAAACTCTTCACTCACCCATCCAAATCATCAGATTCAGGTGTTCCAAGCACTTACGTGGCCTGCAGGCATGCAAGCTGCTTCTATAAACATTTGTGAAAGAACGGATCGCTCGCAGGAGCTCAATTAATTCCAGCATAGCGCCGTGATAGGATTACAGGACTTGCACAAGTCCAATCGCGAAATTTCATCAGTAGTAACAGGCAGCTATTAGTGATATCATTACAAAGTGGAAGCGACTGGAAATGCCAGGAACTCAGGAGGTAGGCATATAAAATCAAAGCATCAGCTGAGCCGTTCTGTGGCGCATGGGTCGCAAAGGTCACCGAGTTTCTGCAGAGTCGATTGCAACAGACCTCCAAACTTAGTGTGGCCGTCAGATTAGCTGAAGAACAGCGTGTGGAGAGATTCATGGGATGGGATTGGCCAAGCAGCTGTATCCAAGCCTTCCATCAACAAGTGCAATACCAAGCATAAGATGCACTGTTGAACAGCAGACTGCTGCTGGACACTAGAGCAGCACAGAGGTGTCCTCTGGAGTTACGGATCACAGACTCCCTCTTGAAGGTTTTTGGCAATCCAATAGAAAAATCGTTTTGGTGATTGCCAGGAGGACGGTACTTGTCCAATTGCATTGTGCCAAGTGTAATGTTTGATAGAAGGGGCATTATGATGTGGGATTGTTGTTAGGAGTTGGCAGTGTTGGGGAGTAACAGAGTACATGTACCGCTGTTACGTATTTAAAATACAAAATATGAGTGATTGTATTCTGTTACAGTCGGCTATGAGCCCGACACGAACCCGACGTATTAGCCAGAGGTCCCTTTACTACGGTGAAGGCAGACGTGTCAATGCTTTGAACAATCTGGTTTATTTTATACACATTTCTATGACCCTGCATGTTTTTGTCTTTCACTTGTGTTGTTTCAGTGAAGTGAGTCTCTGCGCACGGCTGCACTGACTTAAACTGTGACTTCAAAGTGGTCTGTTTGTCCAGCTCCCATCAAGACTCCACGCAGATATTTCAAGGTCATTTCACTGCTTTAGACACATCACATTACCTGATCATAGCTAATGTTTCACTCCAGATGTTGAATCATTAGGTGATGGACTAGTATCAGAGTCCTGACCACTTCCACCATCAACCCAAATATTGGATCCCAAATGCAGGTTTGTACTGTTCTCTCTACAGGGACAAATTAGTTACAAAAATACACACATGCACTACTTTACCCCCGCTTCAGTGTTTGTGTGTTTTCTGTTTGGCTCAGCTTATATTTGGATGCGCTGCCTCAGGCCACTCAGTAGTTTGTCAGGTTATTAATAATATATCAGACATTCATTTAAGACAAAGCACGAGCTTGCAGTGCATGCTTATAGATGCACAAACCTGGAGCTATTCACAGCACAAAGAACAAGGACGCAGTTTGAAATATCACTGCCAGCCTCGCTGTCTGTAACTGAATGAGAGGCTGAGTTCTGTCGCTGATACAAATTAAAGTCACTCATTTAATTAATGGAATTAATTTTTACACATCAGTCTGAGAAGCTGTTAAAACTTTTTAAAAACCTACATGTTCTTGTATTTAACATCTTTCTTTGACAAGTGAAAGATGTGACATCTTCAAGCACTGTCCATCCATCCATCCGCTTCTCCTTTTCAGGGTGGCGGGAGCCTATCCCAGCTGTGTTAGGGCGAGAGGCGGGCTACACCCTGGACAGGTCGCCAGTCCGTCACAGGGGTAACATACACACAGACACAACCATTCACTTGTTTCCAATTAACCTATCCCCACTAACTGCATGACTGTGGGAGGAAGCCGGAGTACCCGGGGAGAACTCACACAAACTCCACCAGTGTTGGTCAAGTTACTTGAAAAAAGTAATCAGTAACTAATTACCGATTACTTCCCCAAAAAAGTAATCCCGTTACTTTACTGATTACTTATTTTCAAAAGTAATTAATTACTTAGTTACTTAGTTACTTTTTAAAAACACGATTTACAACCTGAAGAGGTGATAAAGCGATAGATCTTTCAGCCCAATTCTACTTCTTCTACATAATCCATCATACAAAATGTAATCAGATGGAAAAGTCTCTTTTTAAAACTTGTTTTATTCGTTTTAATCTTTTAACTTTATGCATCAAGCAAACATTTAATTATCTGCAACATTCTCTGACTGGAAGAAATTAGTTTAACATTTAAACCTATTTTCTACACATTCCAGCACAGAAAATAAAATATTTTGTGTGTTTACACTCAGTCTTTCAAATAGATGCAAGTAAAACACAGCAGAAAATAAATGAAGTCAAAGACTCAGCGGTCCTGTTGCTCTATTTTCACCTGTAAAGCAGGAGTGGGGTAGGCGGAGGTTTACCCTGGTGCAGGTGTGCCGCGGTCAGTGGAAGAATCCGTGAGTTTCTCTGTGAGTTTCCCATTACGTCGTAGCTACTCGGTGCTTGCTCGGAAGTTTAGGGGTTTTTTTCGCTGTAAAAAGAAGTTTTCTTCTCACGCACGATGGACGCTAATGTTTTTGTCACTTTTTATGGAATCAAACTCAAAGTAAGGTCAGTACTTCCACGCTTTAAACGCTGCACGCTCATACTCTCTCTGCACTCGATATATGATGCACTGTTGATCTGCACACAGCTGTTGTCACGAACGTCGCACTCGCTTACATCACTGTCATGAGACATTCTCGCAAAAAATCACGGTTTTAGTAACGCAGTAACACAGCGTTCCTACGGGAAAGTAACGGTAATCTAATTACCGTTTTTGCAATAGTAATCCCTTACTTTACTCGTTACTCGAAAAAGTAATCGGATTACCCATCTCTGGATATAATCACAGTCTGCATTTTCACCAAGTTGTGTTGCTAGACTTTTGACTTTTTTTAAGAGCCTTTGTTTTTCTATGGTCCCGGGTCATTTGACCCAAATTACATTTTCCAAACTCCCACTGTAAATATGTTCCTGCGTGAAACTGTTCACATTTACACGCTGCATAATCTTGTGGTATAAAATGGTGTTACATTAAGCTCTCATCCCTCTGCAGTTAATATCTCTTTATAACAACACTGACATAAGAACATAAACATAATAAGTAACAGTTTCTTTGCTTTCTGCTTATGGCTTTGAGTTCATTTGGAAAAGTTTTAAACATTTTTCTAAAGTTCTAACTCGTATTTACAAAAAATATTCATAAGATAAAGATCAGACTCTCCCCTTCACTTTTTGCAATTTTTATCGAACCTCTAGTAGCAGCATTTAGACAGGCTACAACAATTAAGGGCATAAAATGTAAGAACATAGAACATAAAATCAGTCTCTATGCGGATGATGTGTTGCTTTTTCTGCAAAACACACAAACCAACCTCTCTGAGGTAATTACTTTAATAAACTGGTTTTCAAGAGTTTCAGATTATTCAATTAATTGGCCAAAATCTACAGTTCTCCCCATTAACTGCTCCTTCCATAATTCTTCCTCTGCCCCACTGCAATCCGGAAATATTAAATATTTAGGTATTAATGTCTCTCCTAAGCTTTCAGACTTAACTAAACTAAACCACATCCCACTTCTAAAGAAAGTAGAAGGCGATCTGACTAGATGGAAATCTTTACCCATATCACTCATGGGAAGGGTCGCCACTATAAAAATGATGATCTTGCCAAAAATAAATTACTTATTTTTGATGATCCCTAACAAACCATCACAAGATTGGTTCAGATCTCTGGATTCATATATTTCCAAATTCCTTTGGAAAGATAAATCCCCGCGTATTAGCTTAAAAACGCTACAAAGAACCAAGGATAGAGGAGGATTAGATCTGCCTAATTTTCACCAATACTTCTTAGCCAACAGGCTTCAGTTCATCTCAGAATGGTTAAAACATACCTTCTTAGTTGAGCCCTGGCTAGATGTTGAACAGGCACTATGCAAGGATCTAGAGATTTCAGACCTACCATTTATTAGCTCAAACATCAAAAGACATGAATGCTTTAAAAGTATCAACATCAGCTTCTCTCTGACAGCATGGTGGGAGTTTCTAAAAATAACGGAGTCTTCATTAATCCCATGCAAACGTACACCTATCTGGAATAACCCTGACATATTACAAAACAATAATATGATTAATTTCCCAGAATGGAGTTGTAAAGGAATTAAATACTTAGAACATATATTAGAGGGAACAGAATTTATTCCATTTGACAGACTAGTTGAACAATATGGGATCAACAAGACAAGGTTTTTAGAATATCAACAAATTAAATCCATAGTAAAAAAGAAATTTAACCTCAGTCAAGTTGAATTACAAACACCACTAAGTGCGGCACATTTTCTTACTCTTAAATCCCCCAAATTATTATCTAAAATATACAGAACACTTTCTAAATTAGATGAATCAATATCCCTTCCTACTGCAAAGTGGGAAGCAGATTTATCAGTCAACCTAGACCAAAACTTCTGGTCTCAGATTTGCTTAAAAACTTTTAAATTAATTAAAAATCCCAGTCTGCAATTAATACAATACAAAATACTTCATAGAGTGCACTATACAGGTCATCGGATGTTCAAGATGGGCTTTACATCTTCCAACAACTGCTCACACTGTCAAGGCAATACACCAGACAATTACATCCACGCTCTTTGGTTCTGTCCACCAGTGCAAAAGTTTTGGCGCGAGATATGTGAAGACTTATCGAAGTGTCTGAAATGTAACATTCCAACTTCCCCCTTAGTGTGTTTGTTGGGCAGCTTAGATAATGTCACTTCAGAAAAGAATATAGCCCATATGATCTTCACTGCCCTATGCATAGCCAAGAAAACAGTCCTCATGAACTGGAAAAATAAAAATAATCTTAATTCTAACCAATATAGAAATTATCTATTAGATTACATTAGTCTTGATACAGCCTCTGCCACCACATCAGATCAATTGCTCTGGGCCCCTTTTATCAGCTCCATCACCTAGTGGGGGTGGGGGGTCATAGTTTGGTCCCGCCTTCACTGTTGTGATTGGTGAGGGGGTAGGGACAGGCTTAGGGCGTCGGGGGGTTCCCGGAAGGCATCTTCCTTGGGGGGCTCAACCTGGGGTAGCGGTCACGTCCGGTTGGGGGCTCTGTTGGCTCTCAGGTGACTGTTTCCTCGCGGCTGCGTGCAGCGGGGCTAGGGGAGGGTCTGTGCTGACGGACGTGGGTTACTGACCTGGCAACCTGGCTGCCCCTGGGTGGGTCCGGGATGGGCGTGAGGTTCTGGGGGCGCTCCGTCTCTGGGCTGGGGCCCTGGCCGGGCCTCGGGGCCTTGGGTCCTGGTTGGTGTGCTGCCGGGGTTGTGGGCGGGTGGGTGCATGGGGGCCCGGCCCTGGAGCAGGGTGCCGCCGGTGCATCGAGCCGCCTGGGGGGCTCTTCAACTGGTGGGGGGGGATGGTCACATCTTGCAGGAGCTTTCTTCTCTTCAGGAACTCTCTGCAGGAGGGGGAGATACAGGAGAGGTGGAGGAAGATCTCAGCCTGGGCGTTTACCGTCTTATGTAGTCTGGAAGATGTGTGGATGGTGGGGTGGGTGCAGTTTTCTCTGTGGTGGGGTTGGGTGGACTGTCCAGGGCTCTGTGGAGCCGGAGGGCGCTACTGCACTGGGCCCCGGTCTGATGGGCCTGGGCCCCCCTTCCCTGGCGGGTCGCGGAGGGTGGGAGTGCCTACTGGGGTCAGCGGGGGAGCTGGCCCCAGGGAGGGGTTACCTGCCCCTCCCTTCCTTCCCTCCCCATCTCCAGCTGCCTCCCTCTTCCCGCTCCTCCACAACCACCCACACATGCAGGGCCTTGGAGTGGGGGTATGTCACCAGGGTGCAGAGGAGGCTACCCCCCCCCCCCCCCCCCCCCCCCCCCCGTCCCCTTCTGGCTGCCTCTGCCTCAATTTTATCCCACAACTTAGACATTCACATTATTCACACTCTCATTACACATACATATAGGATCTTGGGGGTGGGCACAATCACGGAGTCCAAATTACCATCAGGGTGTACACCTCACCCCTGACGTCGTTGCCCACCTCTCAATGTTAAATACACTTAGTCATTGAGGGCTAGCAGGAGGGACCATGCGCTTACCTGCTGCTCTCTGGCAGGTAGCTCCATGCCCTCCTGGGTTTTAATTGCACCTTAGAACACACATGCATCAACACTACAATGAGCGGGTGGAGGGAGGTTTGGAGTCTTCTCCCACTCCCATTCTCTGCGGCCTGCTGGAGCGGGAGGGCTAGTGGGAGGAGTTGGCCGTCCGACTGCGGTCTGGAGTGTGGAGCCTTCCTGCTGCTGCGGAGTCGGGGCGGTCTGCCTCTCCCCACCGCAGGGAAAAGGGTAACACCACCTGGGTCTGGGTGCAATTCCCCCCTCCAGGTGCAAGGGTACCTAGACCCGGTTTGTAGAGTACGCTTGGGGAGTGTGATCGTGTGTACAGCGTCTCTTTATGTCTGTCTCCACGTTGGTTGAGTGTGGAGTGAGTGCATATGAGAGCATGAGGGTGGGAATGGATGTTTGTGTCTGTGGGTGCCTGTATGTCTGTGTCTATATGTCAGGTTGGGTATCAGACGCCACCTCTCTGGGGACACCTCAGGCCCTCCAAGGTTTGGAGGCCTATCTCCACCCACCACCACTTCCCCTGCCGGTGGCGGACTCCCTCAGGTGTCGGTGTGTTGGTGGTTCTTTGTGTCTGGGGGTGGGCGTCCGGGTACACACCGGCTCACTCCTTGGCGGCCGCTTGTCGGGGCCTGGGGCCTGGGGCTCGCTCGGGCCCCTTTGGAGGTGGGGTGCCCCCGGCCTCTCGGCCTGGGGCTCGGTCACTCAGGCACAGCTGGGGGCCGGCGGAGCTCACGGGCGCGTCACTGCAACTCCCCCTGACTTCTGCTCCGCGGCTGCTGGGCGAGCCCTCATCTGGGACTCTCCTCAGCTCTTTCTGGAACAGTGGCGCGGCTGCCCCTCTGTTGGTCTTCCATGGTCTCTTGTGTTCTGGGGGCCTCTGGATGTCTGGAGTTTTGATCTCCTCCATACCTGCTTCATGCCCTGGAGGACGGGGCTGTGGCCCCCCCACACTCCCTAGCAGATCATTACATGGAGAAACCTTTGGAATGCAAGCATGCTGATCCACACAGGTATGCACACATGGGTATTCACAGACGCGGACTAAAGCTTTCTTGGCTGCTGCCTCAAAGCACACTGTGCGCTGTCTATCTTGCGTGCTGCACAATATCGTTTATTATTTAGTAAATACTGATATCTATGACTAGCTAGTTTATTGTGATGGTGCTTTGTTTTCTCTATTATTATGTTGCTCTTTGTTGTTTGCTGTCTCCTCTGTTTGTTTTTTTTGTTTGTTTTTTTTCTCCATACAGGTGACCCAGGAGTTCTTTTTTTTTTTTTTTCTCTCTCTTCCCCCCCCCTCTCACCGTCTCTTCTCCCCTTTGGTTTTCCTTCTTTCTCTCATTCATTCCCCCTGTCCTATTTATAAAAAAAAAAAAAAAAAAAAAAAAAAAAAAAAATGACAAAGGATGAACTGAAGCTCTGCCATCACGTAATGTCGCATACTGCTGTTTCTGATGTCATTTAGGAAAGAAAAGAAAAAAAAAAAAAAAAAAAAAAAAAGATCAGACTTGAACATTAAAGAGGTCAGAAGCGTTGTTATGCAGTTGCTAGTTAGTAAAACATTTTGACCAATCACTGACCAGAGGGAGACTTAAACTGAACCACCTGATTAATGTAGAAATATATAAACTGAATAAAGAAATAAAAAAAACTTGTAGCGCAGTTTCTACTTCAGTTTTAGCTCCATCCAACCTCCACCTACACTCTGCTTCCTCATCCAACACAAACAAACAGAAACAGTCTTGTGTCTCGTATCGCACCACAAATTAATTATCTCCGGGCACATATGCGCTCTCATATATACATCAATACACTGCTGTGTGTATACTGGTAAAGGCAGACATGTTCACACACATCCTCTCATTACCTCGGAGGTTTGTGCTGATGCTTGTCTGTTCCAGCTATTACACCTCGGTGTTAATTTCTTCAGGTGTTTGACAAGCCTCGGAGCTACAGCTTGCTCTTTGTGTAAGTGCTTTTTCTGAACTTCTCCCTATCTCTGCAGATTAGTCAGGGAGCAAATTACCTGCCTGGACAAAAAAAGCGCAGTCCTACACATTTTGCTGTGCTTGGTGCACAGATCTCCCTTTGAAGACGGGCCATGTTATTTCCCCTCTCCCTGCAGCAGTCCTGGCATGCAAATCATCACAAAATTACATTAAAAAAAACCTGCGCATGTACTGCGGGTGCTCTTATCAGCGTCTGCACAAACTGCATACAAATCAGGCCAGAATCACACACCACAGCAAAGGTCTCCACTTAAAAGGCTGGCTAATTGCTAATTGAGTAGCAAGGTCTAAAGTGGGCTTGCCTAACAAGAATTAAAATGCGGGGGCGCCTCATGCCTGTGAAGTGTCTCCGGCTTCCTGGTGACATGCCCCAGAGCACAAACACACTGACAAATGCCACTGCCGCAGCAGTAGAGGCTGACGCTTCTTTAGAGCTGTTTAAAAACATTGCCTATATATCACATAATGGATAAAACAGGTGAAATGATTTCTGCTTTGCAGCGACGCTGGCACGCAGTCGTTTCACTGTGGTGTGCATGGACAGGCGCATTTATTGTTAGCTGCATTTACACAACCATGTTTACAACAGACATTTCTTTTCCTACATGAAGCCCCCACCCGTCTACATCTTGGAATTAAGCATCTGTTTTATATCCAACTGCTTTAGCACAGGGCGAGATAATGAGACAGTGGGCCCCTGGGCACAGAGATGTAAAACACACCAATCCGCTCCACTTGCAGCTGTTACATGACTTTTTGTCCCTACTATAATAAAATTACTGAATTATGCAGAATATGCAAAGTAAAACAATAAAGACCTCTGCGATATTTCTTGCAATATTTAATCAAAATTTAATTATGTTTTCACAATAATAAATTGGGGTGTTTTAAAGTGCTGTGAAAAAGTATTTGCTCCTTTTGAATATTTGTCCCACTGACATGTTTCAGATAATCAAGCAAATTTTAATATTAAACAAGATAACCTGAGTAAATACAGAAAAGACGTTTTTAAATGAAAGCGATTAAAACCTACACTGCCCTAAAAGGAATTGCCCCCTAAACCCAGTAACTGGTTGAGCCACCTTTGATGGCATTAACTGCCAGTGAGTCTTCCAGACCTCCTTTGTGTTAATTCAGCAGATGCTGTGGGTTTCCAAGTTTAAGGTCATGCTAAATCATCTAAATTGGATTCGAGACTAGGCCATCCTAAAACCTTAAGTTTGCTTGTTGAGCCAATCAGAGGACTTGCTGGTATGTTTTAGGACATGGCCTTGCTGCATCACTCAAGTGCACTTGAGCATCAGTTCACCCAGCTGAATATTAGCAGCTGAATATTTTCCTTCTGGATTTTCTGGTACAGAGATTTCGTAGTTCCATCAATTATGTCAAATCGTTCAGGTCCTGAAGAAGTCAAACAGGCCATCACACTGCCACATGTCTCACTGCTGGTATGATGTTCTTTTTATGAAGTGCTGCTTTCATTTTATGCCCGATGTAAACTTGTTGCTGTTGTCTCATTAGTCCCCAAAAGTCTTGGGGATCATCAAGATGTTTTTTGCATTTGTGAGACGAGCCTTTGTGCTCTTTGTGTCCAGCAGGGTTTTCTCCTTGGAACACTTTAGTGGATGCTGATCGTCTTTCTTGTTGTTGAATCATGAACACTGATCATAACTGAAGAGAGTGAGGGCTGCAGCTCATGAGATCATTTCTGGCTTCTTTTTGTGACTTCCTGGATGCGTTGTTGAAGCCTCATTCTAAATGAAATCCTCTCCAGACCGAAATATCTCAATGACTGTTTCTTGAGTTTCTTTGGGTCCTGATGAGATTTGTTGGTTTATTAAACCTATTTAGGCATCTTTACTTTGTCTGACAGACAGTAACGGGTCTGGCAGTGGCCTGAGTGTGGCTACTGAAACTAAACTTGGCTTTCCAACAAAATGTGATCACAGTTGAGTTAACAAGAGAGGGCCACTACTGTTCTACTCATGTACGTTTTAGCTTTCTTCACTTAATACATTAAATCATCATTTCAAAAGCACATTTTATATTTACTCAATTTAACTTGTATAATATAATAATAGGAATCTGATATATCTGCTTTTTTGTTTGTTCTTTTAATTTGTTACTTAATAACAATAAGTATCTGATTAACAATAATTATCAACTAACAGACAAGAATGAGTTTGTGTAAAGTTTATAACTAGCTAGCATTAGTAGCATTAGCACTTCACTAAAAAAAATAATTGTCATTAAAGATTGTCATTATTATTGATACACAATCTATTTCCAAATGCAAGAATGCTAACTGCTGAATTTAAAAGGCTGACGATTAGGGAGCTGATTATTTAGGCCTAGAGACCAGTTCCTAAACGGTTTGTGGCATTAGCTGGGAAATCAATTGCTAAACCCCAAATTAAACAAACCTAGAGACTGCTCAGTGACCACCTGACGATGGGGAAAAGTGTGCACACTTTTGGAGAGTGGTTGCTGGAGATTGCCAGCAGTTGCTAGCTTGAAATTGGTTGCAAAGATAAATATACAGTGCGGCACCCAAAATCTCTTTGGAACTGATCAGATCATTAGCAGGTTTTTGTATTTATCCAGTGGAAGTGTAAGAAGTACGACCCAAACCAGAAGCACAGAGTGTTTGGCCTTAAAGTAAAAACAGCGTCTTTTGAAATGTGTTGGTTACAGAACAACATTTACGTAGAAGGCCAGTGTTCTCAGTTTGCGGTTTATGTCACACGAGTTTCATTACCGATTGAAGAGCAAATGGCAAGTGTTTGCAGACAAGTTGGAGGCTTTCATCCAAATAACAGGCAACTGCAGCAACCACATCAGCCTCTTTGCAACTGATATCACCTGGTGACAGCCAGCAACCACTTGCCAATCAGTCAGGGACAACATGATTTATCCTGCTAAATGAGCTGTCTCTTCATTTCAAAGACTGTGATGTTGTGAGTAGTTGTAGGGAAACAGTTATTTCAACGGTAGCTTGTGTGAGTTGTGTGGTTTATGGTAATCCCACACACCGCACGATTAAGTTGAATTATACACTGTAAAGTCCACTCACTGGAGTTCACAGTGAGTGGACTTTACAATGATTTGTTGATTAAAAATGAAGCGCTTTGTTTGCGTGGTCGATGTGCAGTTGTGTTTTGTAATATTGTTGACACACATTTTCATGGGAATTTGAATGAATTCAAAGTTTTGTTTTTTCGATTACACTCTAAAGAATATTTTATGATCGCCGCCACAGGAGCAGCAAGCTCTGTAGTTTAATATGAGATAATAATTTGATGTAATCCCAACAGTAATGAGAGCAGTACATGGGGTGCAGACTGTATATCAAGGTCATGTTTGCCCAGGGGAGGAACCAGTGCTCTTAGCTCGGAGCAGGCATAGAGCATGATGGGATGCTATATTAAGAAGCTGCTAAAATAACTGCTAACATAACTGTGCATCAGAAAGGGAGTCTGAGACGAAAAGATCAATGCTGCATTCTTCCATCAACGAGCCCAGAAAAAATGCAAATAAACAAGCAGAGCGATGGTAGGTGTGTGGTAGGGTTACTATGACTGCAAACTAAAGCAATTTCACCTAAATCCTTTTGGGTCAAATGGTTCATAATGATAAGTGGGACATGTTAAAGTGCAAATGCATTAATTCAGTACAATACTTCCTTTTAGGTTGGGGGACTTCAAGGTTACCTCTGGCTCTTGGTACTGACATTTAATGCACTTAATGGCTTAATTTATAAAATGTACGTTAACATGTTGCAACAATAAGAAATGTAAAAGAGCTGCATTAACACACAGACAGCGAAAAACCACCACTTTTACCCAGAAGACAGATTTCAGGGACCGCTACTTGTATTTTTATATTTTACTTTTATTTTCAGCCTCTGTGTTGGTTTGGCTGTTGGTTAGGTTTAAGAATATATCCTCACCTCAGCACCTGTGTCGGCTGATTTGCTGAAACAGGCCGCCATCACATTAAAGGACAATATGTTGTAGAGTTGTGCATGCATGCAGTGCATCAATTCTTCTAACTGTGAGGAAGAGGAGGAGGTAACTCTCATTTAAAAAAAACTACAGACGCCTTGCATTGTAATATAATGGGGTTGCCTTGTCATGGTCCTGCGTCACGTTGGCCCAGTATTCTTAGTTTTCGTGTGTTTTGTATTTTGTTCTTTATTTATGCCGTGGTTCCTGGGTTCTGTTAAGATGCTCCTTATTTGATTACCCTCTGTGTATCTGTGAGCCCTCGTCTCTCCTTGAGTTTTATTCCATGTGTTCCCCAGCCCATTATGTCTGTGCTCTCTCTCTCTCCTCCTGTCTGAACCTCTGTGTACTTCCTGTTTTACTTTGACAGTCTCCCGTCAGTGTTGCGTTACTCCTGCCGTGTCTTGTTATGATTATCTGTGTCAGCTGTGTTCCCCGTGTGCTCCCACTTCCCTCGTTAACCCTCTGTGTATTTATGTCTGCGTCTCCCTCAGTTCTGTGTCGTGTTCTCCCGCATTCATGGCCGTGTGTTTCTCTGTGCAATATGTTATAGTTTCCGGTTTAGTTTGTATGGTTTTTCTGTCCAGCAATAAAGCTGTGTTTTGAGTTCAATCCTGCCTCCGTGAGCGCTGCGTTTGGGTCCTCATCCTGCCTGCACACAGCCACAACCATGACATGCCTTCACCCAACAAAAGAGTCAAATTGTATAAAAGTATGAGAAAATGATCCTACTGCTCACTTCATTTGTGACCTCAATAAACACTTTCCTGATGAGTTTATGGCCTCAATATTTTCAAGTCATTTTGAATACATGTTTATTTTGTCAATTTTATACACGTTTGTCACGTCACTACCACACTGAGCACGCAGCGTCCCTCAGTTTCTGAAGCATATGTCCAGAGTTTCTAAGCTCACCTTGAGGTTTCACAAACAGGATTTTTCTTTCAGTCTGTGTTCGATCAACATCGTTTTAAAATATGAACATGACTTTAACAGTAGCAGCAACACAGCCTGTAATCCATACAGTTTGCAACCACTGAACATAATGATATGAATGAAAGGCCCAAAGGTCCAGGTGCTTCTCTTTTAGATCCGAATGTCCCTCAACAATTACCAATGTTGTTCATGCAAAAAGCACAAAAATCCCAGTGCACATATTCAAGAAATGCTCAGATCAGTTTGATTTATTAGCTCAGTTCTACAGTTTCTGTGGCTTAAAGATGGGTCTCTGTATTGTTGTTGATAAATTTGCTGCTCCGTTCTCCTGTCTGTACTGCTTCCTATCCCTTGTGTTGATGCTACTTTATTACAATCACAGTAACAGTCATTTTATTTTTCAGCAGTTGAAATGATAAGCTTAGGCAACCCCATTATATTACAATGCAAGGCTTCTGTAGTTGAAATGATAAACTTTAGGGGTGCAAGTTCCCTAAAATACAAAACATAAACAACATGGGCTTTTCCAACTACTGCTGATGTCCACTTTCCCCACGTGAGTCATGTGCCACGTTTTCTAAATTGTGATTACCTCTGATTGAATATTTTGACACCCATCTGCGTGCATCGCCCCTTCCTGCCTTAATGTTGCGTGCATTGGTGGTCCAAAGCAAGAAAGAGACTCTGACCTTTCATGTCACAGATATACCTGGATGTTCTCTACATTGCAACAATAAAAATACACAAATGATATTGAATTTTCACTGAGCTGCAGTTCTGGGTTTCTTGTTAACTCCACTGGACTACATCATGTGCATTTTTGCTTGTTTCACGTGCTTGTATCACGACCTTACTTTCTTTTTATAAGGCACCAACTGGACTCTGTGACTGGTGCAGCAAACACACGAGCACCTAAGCTATCCACGCGTGTACGTAACTAAAACAAGCTGCGTGATATTTATTGTTGCTTTTCTTTCATTCTTGGCTGCCTTCCGTTAATTTTCCGGTTAAGTATCAAACTGCTTCTAAAGTAAAAAGATATTTGGATACTGGCGGTGGCACTACTGCAGTCTTGCCATTTTCCTCATCAGTGCTCGTGCTGCTGGTCCAATATTCAGTCCAATACTGCAGCCTTTCTGGCAGGGAGCGCGCCTCCAAATTTACCCTCCCGCTGCGCTCGCTCCCCGTACCTTAAAAAACGCGTGCACGGCTGAAGGTCACTTAAACACAAAAGGCTTTCAGCGCTGCGGTCCAATATAGCGCATGCGCGCTGCCGGAGGACTGCTTCACAGACCGCAATATGGCGAGAATGCCTGGCAGCGGAGACACGGAGCAGGAGCAGATGAGCTGCCCCGAGAGGAGCAGGGATGAGGAGGAGGAGGAGGAGGAGGAGGAAGATGAAGATGAGATTCAGGAGGTCCAGATCACCGGGGAGGAGGAGGACGAGGAGTCCGACAGAGATGGAGTGGAGTGGGAGTCAGGGAGCACAGTGCTGGACTCCAGCGGTTCCGCCGCGCAGACACAAGCGGTCGTTATGCGGAGTATGGACCGAAGGGAGGAGGGGGAGGCGGACCCACTCGGCAGCAGCATCCCCTCCGGGCGCGAGTCTCACCCGGAGGGAGAACTTCAGCGGTCAGAGCGAAACAAGCTGAGCGAGAACACCCGCCTGGCCACCAGGTACGCCGTGAGGATCTTCAGGGAGTACCTCAGCGAGAAAGCCCAAAGTCCAGACTTTGAAACTCTGGACAAGGATGCGCTCTGCGCTGTGCTGCGCTCCTTTTACGCCGAGGCGCGCTCCAAAAGTGGACAACTGTACAGCAAGTCCTCCCTCATCAGCATCCGGAGCTCTCTCAATCGGTACTTGAACGAGCCGCCCTACTGCCGCACCTTGGACCTCACCAAGGACCCAGAGCTGCGCAGCGCCAACCTGACCCTGGCCGCGGTCATACGGAGGCTGGAGGAGCAGGGTGCCGGTCCGGTGGTGCAGAAACAAGCCATCACGCGCTCGGACCTGCGGAAACTGTACGAGTCCTCTGTGTTCAACACCGACACCCCGTTTGGGCTTCTGAACAAAGTCTGGTTTGAGACCTGCATGTATTTCTGCACCAGGGGAAGAGAGAACCAGCGGGAGCTGGAGGAGGACTCGTTCGGCCTGGCCGTGGACGAGGACGGAAGAAAGTTTGTGTATTTTAAAGCTCTCGGACCCTATCACAAGTCCCGCTCCGCCGCCTGGACCAAGAAGCGCCCGGACGCAGACGAGGACACGCTGCCGCGCATGTACGAGACGGGCACGGAGCAGTGTCCGTACGCCAGCTTCGTCCGGTACGTGTCCAAACGGAACCCGCTGTGCAGGGCGTTCTTCCAGCGGCCCCGGGACCACTGCTGCGCGAGCGACGTGACGTGGTACGAGAACAAAGCCATCGGGAAGAACCTGTTGGGCACGAGAATGCAGATGTTGTCGCGCGCTGCCAAGCTCTCGAAAACCTACACCAACCACTGCATCGGTGCCGTCTCCATAGCAACCCTCAACAGCATCGTGGGGGCCGCGGGCTTCAAGCCCTCGACGACGCTTTACGTTGCCTCGGAAACGGTCAATGGTCACGCGCAGTCCCACCTCCAGCTCGTGATCCCGTACCTGCGCAGGGTCAGCGACGCTGCGGATCTGAATCAGCAGCAAAGCACAGAAGCAGAGACGTCGAACACATCGCCTACATCAGCAGCAGCAGCAGCAGCAGCGAGGAGGGAGAGCAACGAGGACGACCCGGGAGCTCCCTCTGCCAAGAAGCGCTGTGTGCGCCCCGGGACGCGCGCCGAGTCGCCCGCGGAGCCGAATGAGAGAGAGTCGGTGCCTGCCACAGCCACGGAGTCCCGTCTCGCACAGTCCGGCGCCCGGTCCCCTGTGCCCACAGAGGTAACCCGGAACATGTTGGTCCGTTTTCATCTGTTGGAGCTTCAAGCCTCCCGTGTTAAACCCGACAGCCAGTCAGTCCCGTACCGATGTGACGCCCATCTTTAGGAGGAGAGTTAGTTAAGAGCGCAATAAAATATTAAACTAGTAGGTGTTTAAGGTGGGCTGTAATCTATGAAAAACTTTATTTGAACTGCTTTATTAGGGGCTTAAAGTAAAATTAAAATAAACAGACGCTCAGGAAAAGCATACCTATTCGAGTTGGCTACCTTAGTAAGCACTCTGACTTTATTTCTCTTCTCGGGCAAATACAACGTGATGCCTTTAAGAAGTACATCAGTATCAGGGTGAACTTCCTGTTACAGGGACATCTGGGATCAGATCAGCCTAATAAATACAGAGAAATAAATAAAAACAAAATACAGATGCCAAACCATTGCACCCTTCATTTACAAAGCAATTCATCACTTTTGTGTTATTTTCACGTCGTATAATCTTGAACATGACATAAAACATCTGTAATCATGTAGTTTACTTCAGTGGTGCCACAGTGTGAAAATCGATGCACATAAAGACCTACAAACACTAACCTGGAAGCCTAATTAAGCGTTCAGTTCTTTAGATCTAGGTTGTAATTGGATACCAAAACATTACACGTGCTCAGTTTTTCAGTGAAATAATGAAAGTAGAATTTAGCTTAAAGTCCTGTACCAGAGTTTGTGCACCCTTTATTCTGAATTACAAACATATAAAACCATTTGCACAACATCAGCTCTAGTGCTTGGTACGAGGGAAAATCATTACTTTGTAGTCACAAATGTTTATCACTAAGGGCTGCACAGAAATATGTACATGCATTTGTCTGTGAAGGTTCTCAGTCATGCAGGTCATCGTAGTCTAAGGAGCTTGGAAAGAAAAGCGTCTGGACTCGTTTAAGTTGCTTGAAGATGTTTCTCCTCTCACCCAAAAAGCTTCTTCAGTTCAGTTCCCCCAGATGTACATGCATTTGTTTGTTTTTAAATCAGTAGTAAGTGGATAAAAAATGATCTGATTGTACATTTTTATATTTTTGTTACTTAAGTTGCTCTGACGTAAACATAATGCAGAATTACAGAATCTCACCCTGTAGGAAACTGTGTTGTCCATGTGGCCCAATCATGTGAGGAGAAGCAGTGATTTGTCTTTGGGAGTGTCCCTCTGTTGCCAAGGGTAACTATACCTGCTGATGAATTTATCCACCATGCATTAGTGCCATAGCTGCAGGGTACAGACTGCTTGTTGGGCAGTCACAACACACACACACACGCACACACACACGCACACACACGCACGCACACACACGCACGCACACGCACGCACACACATGGATTATATAGATGTGATCATCTGTACCTGCTATACATCGTGTGAGGCCGGTGTCTCAGCTGTTTGTTTGCCCTTCATGGTGCTTACTCTGATATTTATTCATATGTAATTTGATCATATGTCATATGTACATACAAGCAAAGAATTAAGCAAAATGTTAAAATTATGAATTAGACAGTTGAACTGTTTGCGCTCTCTGAGGTTATAAAATTAAGGTCAAGGGAGACGAGGCAGGAATGTGAAAGGTCACAGCAGAAATCCTTTAACGGCACCGAGTCATTCAGGAGGAGCTCGGAGTAGAGAGACTCGTCCTCCACATTAAAAACTACCAGCTGAGGTGTTTTGGGGATTTATCTAAGATGCCTCTTGGATGCCGTCTAGATGAGGTGGTTCCTGTATGCTCTTCTGTAAGGAGACCCTGGGAAAGCCCCAGAACAAGCCAGAGAAGAGTTTGTCTACTGTCTGGCTTGGAAACACCTCAGTGTCCTCTTCAGAGAGCTGGAAGCACTGGCAGGAAGAGGAAGGTCTGCTTATCTCTGCTTAAACCGCTGCTTACACTCTTACACTGCTGTTTTCTTTAGCAGTGCCGGTCGTTGATTACTTAGCAAGTTAATCCCTTACATATTCATCTGTAGCCCTTATTGTAGAATTGCTCCATATTATCATAACATATAAACTGGCACAGTGCTACAGCTTATGTAGCCAGTAACAGCAAATGTTCAGGGCATATCCTCACTGCAGACCATTCACATTTAGTGTTCAGTGTAGTTGAACTGACATGAACACCATCGTTTGGAGCAGAACAGGTTTGAAAGGAGCCGTTGGAACAGAATGAAAGGAAACGGCGGATCAGTCTAGAAGAGCAGAGTGAAAGCCCAGAGGACGTGTGTTCCCAGCCTGTCAGCCACTGGCCTCCTACCAGGCTGCCAATTGTTTCTTTCAGAGCTTAATGATTTGTTTCGTGCCAGACACCTGGCACTATAACGTAGCCTACAAGGCAGTCAGGAATAGCTCTGACCGAGCCGTATCTGTGAGCCTGACAGGATGTCCTTGTGCTTCTTAGCTTCCTGTCAGGCTCCTGGCTTTACCTGACAGTCCCGAGTCTGCCTGGCAGGAACTGTTCTAAGCAACCAGCTCCTCTGTAAAACTGTTCAGGTCAGGTTTGCCAGCCTGCTTGCAGGTTTTTATACAAACATCGACGAGACCCAGTTTGGCTTCAAGCGCAAAACATCTTTCAGGAGCTGCAGATAGATGCATTTATTATGGAGCATGACTTCATGACAACACGCAGAGATTTCTCTAGTTTAACCTGCAGCAACCAGCTGTTCACATAAAGGTTGAGGGTGCTGCACTTTGGGTTGCAGAGGTGGTTGTGCAGTTCGCCTTGTTGTCTCCAGCCTGTCCAGCTCGGTGGCAGAGAGAGGTTTGCAAATAATTGCTGCATAATTTATAAACACAGATTGCCAACATGTTGCAATCAGTTACATTTGCTCTGCAAGCGGTCGCAAGTTAATACATAACTCGTGGGCGGCGATGAAAATGAGTATGCTGAAGGGGACAAATCTCCCCTCTTTGCTATATTTCCTGCCTCTCCTCAATCATTTTGATTTATCACAGATTGCACGTAAACGAAAACTTGATCCAAACTGATAGCAGGCTGCCTTGTTGCTGCCTTGTTGCTAAATTGTTGTTTAAACAGACACATAGCAGTTCCATGACTTGGTGATAAATATGTTCCAATGTATTAACTGTAAAGATAACCTATGTCCATGGATGTGGAGATATTCATGGTTATGTTTGGTCTTTTTTTCATATACTGGCACCACCATCACTGCAGCGTGTATTTGTGTCCCAGGACAGACGTAGCAGCGGCAGCTGCAGCAGCATGTCGAGTCAGAAGCTGGCTTCTTGGTCTCCGATGTCTCCCCCGTGTACCACGGGAATCCCAGCACCAGCTCAGCTCACCAAAACCAACGCACCAGTCCACATTGATGTAGGAGGACACATGTACACCAGCAGCCTGCCCACACTCACCAGGTACCCCGAGTCAAGGTGAGGCACACATCCAAGCTTTTAAAGTACATTCCCCCCATTAAAATACACAGGATGGCTGGTGGACGTATGAGTAAAGCTAAGGCTGTAATCCACCTCAACACCTCAATATCAAAAGCTCTTAATCAACAAATTAGTTCAACATTACTGATTATTTTGAATATCTGCTACCTTAATTATCACATTTCAATACAAATGGATATTTTTCCTATGATTCAGGAAACAGAATTTTAGTATATTGAGTTGGTTTTAATGGCTTCTCTGCAAAATATAGAAAGAGTTTGCTTTTCAGTTATTTGTTCAGAAAGTTTAAATCTGTGAATAGTTTAACAGGCAGCGGTGATCTACTTCCTGCTTCATGGGGAAAAGGTGGCCTGCTGTCCACACATTAAGGAAAATGCAGATATCTCAACTCATCAAACAGCGAAGATTTGATTAAAAAAGCCTCATAATCTCGATCACTGTACACTGTTACAATAAACTTGATCATCTTTGAACCTACTTTTTAAAATTAACTTAGCATTTACCCTTCAGTGAGCTAGGAAATGGTTTAGCTGCAACATGTACATTTAAATTTAGCCACAGCTGAGTGTAGAAACCTGTTTCCTTCTCTTTGGGCAGAATCGGGCGTCTGTTCGACGGCACAGAGCCCATCGTGTTGGACAGTCTAAAGCAGCACTACTTCATCGATCGGGACGGGGACATGTTCCGCTACATACTCAACTTCCTGCGAACCTCCAAGCTCCTCCTGCCTGATGACTTCAAAGTGAGTGCCTGATCAGGTACTTCCACAGTTCACCGCTGCTGCTGCGTGACCTAAAGCAGGGAAACAAATGTCAAAAGAAAGACTTGAACCCCTGTCAGAGTCTCACACGAGCCTGTCGCTTACAGTACTGAGACTTCTTTGAGTGACTCTGTTGCCCTTTTCTGTATTTTCTGTCATATTCTCTCAAACATCATAAAAATGACCAATAGATAAACTGCAGTAAAATAAATGAGTATTTGTTCCATTACTCTAGGAAGGCAACATGTTATGGCAGCAAAATGACCCCAGATCTCAAAACTGATTAATGCATGGAAGGATTTATAGTAGCAGTGGCTTAATGTTTGCATCAGGGAAATTACCTGTTATCAACATTGTGAGACTTCAGGCGAGAAACAGGCAGCAAGTCCGTGCCAAAGACACATTCATTCTCTTCATTAATTCTTCATCACAATTATGACAGCCCAAACAGAAACTGCCTGCAGCCAGCGTGTGCAAACTTCTTCATTGGCTTGTAGCAGCTTTCAAATGAATCAGAAGGTTTTGTATGTGATTTGTTTATAGAATAAATGAAAACGAGAGTCTTCCTTCGGTTAGGGTGTTAGCAGCAGAGCAGCTGCTACCAAGGCTTTAGTACACCTTTAGTACTAAAGTACTGAACGAGCGTTTATATGTGTTAATGCATTTTTTAAACTTTGTTTTTTGCAAGAAAACGTGGAGCTTTCTGCATTTTTTGGTGGGTGTTGTGTACTCATCTGCATGTGTGTGTATTTGTGTGCATTGTGCGTGTTCTTTTGGCCTGTGTAAGTCTGCACTTATGCTTCTGAGAGTGTTTTCTTGTTTCTGCTGTGTGTGTGTTTGCAGGAGTACTCCCTGCTCTACGAAGAGGCTACTTTCTTCCAGCTGGCACCTCTAAAGACCGAGCTGGAGCGCTGGAGGGCTGAGCAGGAGCGCCGGGACGTTTCTCGAGACTGCGAGTGCGTCGTGGTCCGCGTGACGCCGGAGCTCGGTGAGAGGATCAGTGTGAGTGCATCCCGGGCGCTGATGGAGGAGATTTTCCCTGAGGTGACTGATATCGTCTACAGTTCTATGAACGCCAGCTGGAACCAGGACCCCACACACGTGCTCCGCTTCCCGCTCAACGGCTACTGCCACCTCACCTCAGTTCAGGTACATAACATCCTCTGAGCCACACTGGTTTATATTCTCTCAACATGTCAGATGCTGGAGTGAGCAACTCAAAGCATTTAAGTATGTAGACACAGTCAAGACAGCCTGCAGAAGTTCACAGAGTATCGTGGTTGTTGGTGGCAGACGGGCAGCTCAGAGTGTTCCAGAAACTGCTCATCTTACATGGAATGGTTGGAAAAGTCAAAAATATCCAGTTTTTGAGCCAAAATGCCTCGTTAATACCAGACCACAGCTGACAGGAAGAAAACAGGGACTCGAATAACAGCTTGTTACAACCAAAGTGTGCAGGAGAGTGTTTCTGAATGCACAACATGTCAGACCTCGAAGCGGATGGGCTACAGCAGCAAGAGCCCACAGCTGCTGCTGTCAGCTAAAAACAGGAAACTGGTGGTACAGCTCACCTACTTTAGACAATGGGAGACTGAAAAACATCGCCTGCTCTGATGAGCCTTGATTTCTGCTGCAATGTCGGATGGAAGGTCATAATTTGACGTAATCAACATGAAAGCTTATATTCATCCTGTCATAGGTTGTTTATACACCACAGCGTCTGGACTGTTGCTTCTGTCCATCCTTCATAAAGATGGACGTGTTACACGGGACCTGGAATTTAGAAGTTCACCGTCCAGACACCCAGTGTGAGAGAGTCAAGCTAAACAGCCGCCGCTGTGATAGCTGTGTTCAATGCACCGTCTCAAGCTGCAGCTTAACTAAAGGAGTCAAGATGATATCTGGGACTCTAAAATGTGCCGTCGCCTGTTATCTGTCAGCTCCGTCTTTGGCAGATGCCACCCTTCCACCATCCATCAAAGCCTGATGTGTTTTTATGTGATGTTAGCATACTCTGAATGCTGACAGTCGGTTTGTAACAGCGCTGTGTTGAGGCGGGTGACACATTTCATCACCTGAAGGTCTGCCTTTGTCTCCCGGGGGAGATCTCAGTAAGACAGACCAGCAGCACAGAGAGCAGAAGCCTCCAGAGGGCAAACTGAGATAATGTCACCGCGTTCACCTCAGGAGGAAACGCTCAGAGAGGGGAACTAATGGACTACTTCTGAAGTGTTTGTGTTTCAGGCCAGATAGGCTGATGGGTTTCTTGAGATGGAGAGTGACCCTGGGTCCTGAGGCTCACATGTTGTTAGCAACACATTTAAACGCAAACACAAAAGAAGTGCAGAGAATAACCGTAAATCAGAAAGACACAGATTCGCTGCTTGCTTTCCTTTGTTGTCATACTTACTGAACACAAAAACATCTGGTTTGTGTCAAACACTCTTTCTAATGAAAATGCAATGATTTGACCATTTCATAATAAGTCAGGGGAAAGAACAAAAACAGAGCTCAGAAATTAAGTGTTTACGGGAGGTTTATAAAGTAAAGTTAGCCATCATGACTGACCTGAAAACAGTTGGATTGAGGTACTTCACGTGGTCTGGTAAAGGCCTAACAATAATAGAGCAAAAACCCTAACAATCAGATGACCCCGTATGAGCAAGCGCTTGGTGACACTGGCAGGATGAACTTCTGTGGAACAACCAGGCTCAGGGAGGGGCAGCCATCTCCAGAAACTGTACTGAAGAGAGCCAGAGTTTAAAAACAGCTAATAATTAAATGCAGTGTTGGTTATAAACACATAGAGAGTAAATCCAAACTGGGAGTTGGTACCACAGGAAAGATTGGATTCTGGATTTACCATTGTGTAAAGCACAGTGGCTCCAGCACACAGCCCTGTGGAGCGCCATATTAGCCTTAGTGTGTGAAGAAGACTCCCCATTTACACGAACTGAGTTTATTAGATATTATTCAAACCCCTGTAGAGCTGTACTGTTAACACTACTAGTGTGTTCTGATATCTACAGTAAGTTACTGTGATTATCATAATTAGGGTTGAAGCACTAATTAATAGCTGAACTTCACCCCAGCCTGCAGGTTTCTTCCACAGGAATGTGTCTTTCTGTGGTAGCAAGCATCTGTAACCCAGTGGGCTATTTATCCCCTTTTACCTACTTTTCCACATAGAGACTTGATGCTTTGATTAAATACTGACTATATCTACAATATCTAACGAGCTGCCCAAGGAAATCAGGTCAGATGAGTTGAAGGCAGCTTACACTGCCTCTTAAACCATACTTTACTGCAGAGGCTTCAATTTCAGAGTCTATTTCTAAACTGTTTAAATGCCTTTGTGTATTGGGGTGGTTATTATGTGCTCTGGTGCGTAAGTATTGATACCAGGGAGTATTTGGTAAAGGTGTGATAAAGTTATTGGTATGCATGATGGTGAAAATGAGTGTTTTTAATGCATGCACTTCACAGGTTCAACTCTTGTAGCGAACAACCGGGTGGAAACGCCATCAAATGCTGAACAAGTCCCACCTTCCTTCAGTATTCCTGACTCCAGCGAGACAGAGATCACGTCTAAATGTTTTGCTCTGGATCTTCTCGTTATGCCTCATTCTTTGTTGCTGTTATTTGGTTTGTGTCTGACTGCAGGTGCTGGAACGGCTACAGCAGAAAGGTTTCTTTATCACAGGGTCGTGTGGCGGCGGAGTGGATTCCTCCCTGTTTAGTGAATACGTCCTGCGACGGGAGATCCAAGGCAGACGCCCCCTGATCCTCAAAGCAATAAAACAGGAACTCCTGCATTAAATTCAGAAGACCTGATTGCACATCTGTTCTGTGCAAGTGCGTGGACAGTTTGTCACATGACACAGACTCCCTCACTGCAGCAGAACAGTGAAACAAAGCGGGACGTGCAAAACGTGGTCTAATCTTCAAACGTGAACGTAAGGTAGCACCTGAATTAAAAGACAACACGGCCATCCTTTCACCAATTTATTTCATCACATTGATGCAAGATATGTTTTCTTTCCTGTGATTCCCAAAATTGTCCACATTAACTGTCAGTCTGTGTCACGCTACCAGAGTGAAATCCAGCCATTACAGTAAATAAAGCTTTTTCAAAGAATAAATGTTTTTAATAATTTGTGATGAAATAAAAACACGCAAGAGTTGTTTTTTTTTAGATTTGTTGGAAATCAAGAACTCGATTCTCGTCTTTAAAGGTATTCAGACCTTTAACTCTGCGCTTTGTGAATGCGTCTTTGGCAGCAGTGACAGCCTCAGGTCTTCCTGTCTGCTCTTCTCGAGCTTAGATTGGATGAAAGCATCAGTTCTGTAGTCCCGCACACGCGTGCGTTATATGTAACCAATTCTCATTTTCTCCTTTAATGCACACATATGTAACCATGTGGGCCTCACATCAAATCTGTACACAAACATTTGCATTTCAGATGTGAGGCAGTGGCCCACAGATCGTCAGAAACAGGTTTTCACAGCTGATGCTGGTTTCTGTGCTTTCAACAGTTGCATTGAACAGTGTAAATATGAAGGCATGAGCCTTGCCTGCATGAACCTTTACATTCATATTTAATACTTGCGAAGACCATCAGTTACTTTTACCTGATGCAAGCGTGACAGGTTTATTTTTGGTACGGCAAAAACACAAAAACGTGTAACAAACCGAGCTTCTCAGTTATATTTTTAAGCCTTAATTTCATTTATGGCATGCAACGTTTTTACTGTAGAAGCACAATTTTTCTCCTCATGCTTTGAGAACTTACAAGAATCTACAAAAAAGAAATGAATGCATTTTGTATTTGGTTTTTCAAACGTGTTTTAAGGGACAGCGAATCAGTCCCACATTGTATATTCACGTCATCTTTTGTTTTGCATAATTACCTGTAAGATCATTTTATGAATGAAGAACTGAGACTCTTTAAAAGGCTAAATGCACAAATCTGTCATGAATTTTATTTTGAAGGCAAAACTTTGATTCTTCATTTGTTAGTGGCATCGTGCACTTTGAACAGCTCAGACATTTGGAAAATGTGCTTGTCTGACATTAAGAGGACAGATCGACCTCATATTCATGTACAAAGGTGAACAAACGATAAATAGAAATCTCCTGCCGCTGTGCAAACGGTTAACTAACACGAGTAGCCATCAATCAGATCACAACAAGAAAACAAAGGAGCACATTTTCCAAACGTTGAGCTAATCATGTAAAAATATTAGGAAAACTGGTTTGATGCTGCTTTCTGGCACTTCATTGATGACACCGGAGTGCAGGGAGGCTTCACGCCAAACAATTATGTAAGAAACCACAAAATGCTCGAGAGGACCTGGTTCAATAAAAGACATTTGCCACATTTCATGTTACTCTTTATTACCTGCTGTGCTTTAACTCTAACAGCGTCTGATGTTGGGATGCTAAGTTCAGCTAAACCAGAGTTTGCAGTTTTACATTTAACCGAACCAACACTGCGTGTGTGTAAATGACATCCTTAAACATGCGTCCACAGCTATAATCACTGCGTCTCCATAATCGACTGCAGTGTTGATCTGTGGTCATGGGCACAGCTGCCTCGTGTGCCACATGTTGGCCTTCAACTAATATTACTGAGAGAAAACGTTGAAACAGATATATAAAAACAAAGCAGTGGGATTTAAATATGTCATTCTTCATCCATCAGACATGTTTATAACCCTACTTGTCTTTTCTTGTTAGTCACAGCATAGATCTAAAATGGAGTAAGAGCGGGGCGATCGTGGCTCAAGAGTTGGGAGTTCGCCTTGTATTCGGAAGGTTGCCGGTTCGAGCCCCGGCTCGGACAGTCTCGGTCGTTGTGTCCTTGGGCAAGACACTTCACCCGTTGCCTACTGGTGGTGGTCAGAGGGCCCGGTGGCGCCAGTGTCCGGCAGCCTCGCCTCTGTCAGTGCGCCCCAGGGTGGCTGTGGCTACAATGTAGCTGCCATCACCAGTGTGTGGATGTGCGTGTGAAGGATGACTGGATATGTAAAGCGCCTTGGGGTCCTCAGGGACTAGTAAAGCGCTATATAAATACAGGCCATTTACCATATAAGAGGTGTCAGAAGGAAAACTAAAAGACTCGACGCCAACAAAGAGCAAAGAAATCCCTGCTGTTAGGCTGCTGATGATCCGAGATGTGATTCCAGGTTTATGTGAACCAGAGAACATTGTCCTTCACTCTGGGCTCATGTACAAACACCTGTAAGCACTGAACTGGACTCTGCAGTGCAACAAGCAGCAGGATCAGTGCTGGGATCAGCTGTACGTGAAAATAGCCCCGCTGCTTGATCCATTAATCTCAGTCAATGCTTTTGTGATGGAGTTTATGGTCTTTTTAATCTTACAGACCTATTTGTTGCACCACTTTGTTCACTTTCTCAGTTATGGTCTCGTTAGCGTCATAATGGAGACGAGTCGACCGTGGCCACGGTGACACTCGTGTGGTAAAATTCATCTTTTATAGAGTCTATTGTTGTCTTACTGCGGAGGCTGCAGTTAAATATTGACAAGTCATTAGCTAATGAACGTTACGTAGTGTGTTTCTGAGTAGGGCTGCCACAAACGATTATTTTGATAGTCGACTAGTCACCGATTATTTTTGCGATTAGTCGACTAATCAGATCATCATCCATTAGACGTAAAACGTACAGCTTATTGCACCAGCAGCATCTGCTCTTATATAACTATCATTAGCTTACAGCTTTAAGTGTTTAAGGTCTGTGCTAACTAAAAATAAAGACAAGATGATAGTTTATTAAATTTTAATGAAGTTTTCAGATTGTTTCGGTGAAGTTTAATAAACTCCTTGCTATCTAAAATATAACAGGACACCGGAGTAAATTCTCCAGCATCTCACACTTCTGATAATCAGCTGTCTGCTTGACGTTTATTCAGCTGTGTAAAAACTATAACTTTAATCTCAGCCAAACCGATTTACTCAGGAACAAATAAAATACTAAAAAAAAAAGCCAAACAATAACATTTTAAGTTATCTAAGTGACTCATATATATTTAACCTGAGTAGCGAAAGACGGCGGTGGGTTTGAAAACGATTTGCGGGGAGTCCGGTGTTCTCACGGCGCTAGTAAGCCTAGCCCCCGGCTCGCTAACGAGCTAGTGGGTAACAGACGTCTCCGAAAACGTCGGAGCGCTTTTGAAAATATGTGGTGTCCTGATAAACTGAGCAGATATTTGAGGTTTGCACAGCTACATTCTTGCCTGAAAATATGTTAAACGTTTATTTTGTGACCCAGAAAGAATAATAAGAGTAATATTAAAACTAACTAGCTGCCGCCATTGTTGGAAACTGCGCTGGGCCGCGCTATGAATTCTGGGACACAGCTGCTTCTTCTTCTTCTTCTTCGGGGTTTAACGGTAGCTGACATCCTTGTACATGCAATGCTGCCATCTTCTGTTTCAGTCCGTTATTACACTCTTAAATCCTGCTACTTATTCCTGCGTCTTTTGTGATCGTACAAAGTTTCAAACGACGCGTCGACTATTAAATCAGTCGTCGACGATTTTGATAGTCGACGTAATCGTGACTAGTCGACTAATCGTGGCAGCCCTATTTCTGAGTCTAATGGAGATTCTGTTTGACAAAAACTTAAAGTTGTATTCAGTGACTGAGCATACAAAGTCATTAGGAGCCAATCGCAGGAAAGCTCAGATTTTTGGCATCTGACTTAATTTTCTGAAGTTTTGTAAGACTAGAAATGTCAGGTTTGTGGGCGCTTCCAGCGGGCTGGTGCTTCTTCATGCTACCTGAAAACATCTTGCTAAGGTTATTTAAGATTGTTCCCTGGCTGTTGGTGTGGATGCAAGCGACAGGCCAGAACTGCACCGCATCACTGAGTTCAGCTACGCTTAATTACAGCAATGAGCTATCCGACTGACAGCATCGTGCCAACAGCCCATATTACAAATCAAGTCTTTAAGTAATTGTAGCACTGACCAGCTACACTTACCCTCACATCAAGCAGTCACACAGCTGATCACCTACTCAACTCAGGGTTTCCCAGTTTAGCCCAGAGGTGGGACCAAGTCATTGTTTTGCAAGTCTCAAGTAAGTCTCAAGTCTTTATCCTCAAGTCTCAAGTCAAGTCTCAAGTAATGTCAGGCAAGTCAGAGTCGAGTCTCAAGTCACTGGTGTAAAAGTCCAAGTAAAGTCACAAGTCTGAAATTTTGAATTTCAAGTCCTTTCGAGTCTTAAAAAAAAAAAAAAACCACGAAAAAAAGCATGTTGCAGTTATATGCTAAATGTAAATATTAGACCATGTAATTTTAAAATCTGTTTTTCTCAACACATGACAAAATAGTGAACTTAGAAAATATACACAAATTGTGAAATTGCACCTCTTTAAAATGCAGCTCAATTAAACCTAGCTCCAAGAATAATTTTCACCGACAGTTCTGAGATAAGCTGCATGTTGTTCTTGGATGCGGTTGTAGGACCAGCTTTAAAATCGCATGACAAAAATATCATACATAAATAAATGATATTTTTTTAAAATATCATTTAAAAAAAAAAAAACAAAAAAACTGCATCACCAACGTAGCCTGGAAAACATTTGCTAGTTAGATGAAGTCAGCTATCTCATTGTAGCATATTTATATGCATATTTATAATCATACGGTTCTTGGAGTGAGTGCATACACTCATGAAGTTTAGTAACTTCAGGTCACTGCAACAAGCCCAGGTACAGTTTACCGACGGATGGGTGCAGGACCTTGAAATGCACCGTGTAGAAAGTAAAGCCCATCGTACGTATCATAAGTTTACCAGTCTCACAAATTGTCGTCATAAATACACATTCGTTAACCGTTTATTAATATAACCTTTGAGCTCAACGGTAATTAATTAGCAGTGGAAATAATTTCTGGTAGCATCACAGAAATGTAGCAGTGACAATAATACTGTATGCTGTAATCGTACTGGGCAATTAGTGATACAAAAAACCTGTTTCATCCTGTGAATAAAAGTATATGTTTTTGTCAATGTACCATAATAACAGAAGCGAAACGCAATATTGTGTCAGGACAATTCACTATTTATGCACAATAAACAAAGGAGCATAGCGCGACAATTTCTGTTCAGCGCCAGACTTGCTTGTAACCTATATCACCAATTATGTTATGAAAATGACGCATTAACTACAACAGCAGACTGACCTTCGTGTAAATGCTTGGAGCAGACTAACCTGTGAGCTGGAGTGTTCTGGGACGTTATAATTGGTCTTTGAATGGCTGCAATCCAGTCGCGTCTTTGTTACTTCGGAAACATGGCTCGAACAATTTCTCTTCCACGACGTAATCCGATAACAACCGATCTCTTTACCCGTCGGCTTCCCGTGGCTGTCGTGCGACCGGCTATTGCAGTTAATAATACAACAGCTTCTTGACATTTTTGTGTTTCTTTTTATCGCTGTATAACTGATTTTAATTGAAAGCCTGCGTGCGCTAGTACCGCTTGCCACGAGTTCCCAGAATCCTTTGCGGTTCTACCCGTGAATGACGTCACATTTTCAATCTCTATATAATATGCATGTTAAATTTTATATTTGGGGTAAAATATCAAGTCTTTTCAAGTAAACCGGTTCAAGTCCAATTCAAGTCCCAAGTCATTGGTGTAAAAGTCCAAGTCAAGTCACAAGTCTTAGAACATTTTTTCAAGTCAAGTCTAAAGTCATAAAATTAATGACTCGAGTCCAAGTCATGTGACTCGAGTCCACACCTCTGGTTTAGCCAGGTTCATGGACAGGTATCCTGGCAGTAGATCGTATATTTTACAAACTATGAGAAAAATCATGTCATGGTCTCACAACTTGCAGCGAAGAAGAGAAAAAAGTAAGAAGTGAAGAATGTCCTTAATTTCTTTCCTTAATAAGTGCAAGTGAATATTTAGTTGGGCTGCTTCAAGCTACTGACTCCGGGGTCCAGAGTCAGCCTGAGACTCCGATTTATTATTTTTTTGAACCTTCATGACCCTAAAAACTCAGAGGTAAAACTACAGTTTCCTGGTTAAGCAACAAAACTTCCTTTGCACTACAGTCTTCTGTCGCAGAGGAAAGAATCTGCAACTGTAGGTAAGAAACAAAGACACAGTGAGATGTGCAATTTCAACATGTTTTTAATCGTGGAAAAAACCCAACAATCCAGCAGGAAACCACAGTCACTTTACTTTTTCCACACAGCTCACGGACACACAGCTGTGCTCACTTTCACATTTAGTTTTTCCAACAGAACAACAGCAAAACCAAAACTGACTGCGATTCAAATGCAGCTGAACCCGACCGTGACAAAAAGCAAAACAGAATATCACAAAACGAGGACTCCAACAAATTATTTTAGATCAACTGCAGGAAGACAATCAGCTGATCAAAGCATGGCTTTGTAGAGGGTGAGAGAGTGACGCAGAAAGGGTTCCTCCTCCATACACACCAGCAGATCCTTCAGGATCAGCCGGGTCACTCTGTGAACACCTGGTCTGGGCAGCACACACACCTGACACACAGACACAGTTTCTGTGTTACCCTCCCTGCATGAACCTGCTGGTTGTGTTGCGACATAAACACATGCTCCTGCTCTTCAGCTCGCTTGGCTGCTACAGATTTAATTTAATCTGATCTCTTAAAACAAAGCAGCCCAGAGGTGATGATCCATCCACCAGCAAGAGTACGGAGAGGACGTCTCCCTCGTTCAGTTTTATGCTCGTAATTATCCTGACATAATAAAAATAATCTCATTGGCAGGTTTTAAAACAGCATCTTTCCTGTTAGGTAGCTAATATGTTGCTTTAGGTTTCAAATATTCTCCGCGATCACACTTAAATCAGTCTCATTTCAAACCATGTCTAAAACATTTTAAAATGAAGGGGAAAGGCTTCTTCTGGTTACTGATAACATAACTGATGTGTGATCTGAGCACTAACTCGATATTGAAAAAGAACATCTGTGCAAAGATGGCGCTCTCTCCATCACTACAGACGTGGAGGAAGGCCTGCAGCAGCGAGAGGAAACAGAGGCGGCACGCAGTCTTTTCCTCTGGGTAATGGAGTTCAAAGGCAGCGGGTAGAGTGTGCAGCTAACAGAGCGTCCCCATCTATAAACCTACAGCCTGAAGCGCTGCGACTTAAACACACAAAGAATTAAAGACTCAATGAGCTAAACTAACAGTCTTATACAGGCTAACTGCAGCAGGTTCTAGATTTGCTGTGTCTTCATCAGCTGAGGAGGGCAGCAGTTTTACAGCAGCAGGTTAAACATTCACAGATATCAAATTAGAAAAGATGTTTCTGAAATGATCCATTCAGACCACAAAAGAATAGAAAACAAAACTTTGTGCACCCACCTGGCTGTCGGCCTGATCCAGGGGTCTCTTCCTGCGAGGGCCAATGGCAGCCAGAGCAGCGAGGTTGGCCTCCCTCTGCTGCAGCTGAGCTTCCTCTATTTGTTGCAACTGAAAAGAGAAGACAACGAATTCGTAAACATTTATGTTTTCACACATATTTTCTGTATGCATACGTGGACACACTGTCATTGTTTTATACATGCAATATATAAGCCAGGGTTTAGAGGCAAATGCACTTTGCTTGATGAGGCAGCTGTAGCTAAATATATATGACAAATTATGGCAAAGATTTGTTAATCAAATCCACACCAACTTTGTTAAGTGCGTGTCACTAAAGGCACGATATTCACCAGTGGGAATCCTTTCAGTTTGTACCTACTCATACTCTCAGTACTTGTGTAGGTACAGACTTGGCAAAGTGCTAGCTTGTGTGCAGTGCAGAGGTTGAGTGTGTGTGTGGGGGTGGGAGGGCATGTAAATGAACAGATTGTGTTGCTGTGGAGAAGCCTCTGGGGGCGTGATGGCTGCGAGCTACACAGCTACAGCTAAACACGCCATGTGTGGCGTTTCCGCCTCCTTAAATAGCCGCAGTGCTACCGCTGCCTTTCATCTTCCTCACACTACTCCGTCTCCTGCCAGCCAAAAACATCACACACACCATCGTATTATTAAACGAACAATTAGCATGAAAAGTAGCAGGGACTTACAGAGTTTGACTTCCTGATGCTGAAATGAAGCCAGCGATAAAATACGAACTGCCGTTCCCACAATGACCCAGATTTCCAGCAGAATAGAGAAGCTTATGGCCTGGAACATGAATGACTGTGGGCTGCATCTCTCCTTCACTACAACTGACAGACTAAATCTTATCAAGGCTTCAGAATTAACAGAGGTGTGGCTACTTCGACTGACACAGGCCTGCTCGAGTCTTCTAGACTTCATCTCCGTGATGATGCACTGCTAGTCTGTGGGACGGGAACAGCAGGTCACCTCGGCCACTCTTACTGCTGTTACTTCGCCTGTCCTTCCCTTTCAGCTGATCTGTATTCAGCCCACATGTAGCATTGTTCAGTTAAGGTTTACAATCCCTCCCTCTGTGAAGTCAAACAGTCTATGGATGATGCGTACTAACCAGTAGTGTTACCTGACACCCTCCTGATAATTTTAAGTTGACTTTTATCTGAAAAGTGGTCACATGTGGCTCAAAAAACAATCAAGCCTTTAAATTTGGACTTATAGTGGCAATGTTCATGTTATATACATGTTCTTTCTTCACAGTTCCAACCTGCAGTCAGAACAACAGTTTCTGCCTCCCAGAGTAAACAGAGCTCACAAACACCAACATAAACGGGGGCAGGTGGAAGAATGACTCCTGTGGAGGTTTTAGAGAAGGAAACGCACCTCTTTGGCTTTTTGCTTGAGCTGCTGATACTCTGGATCTTCAGTGTGAGAGCGACTCTGTGATCACAACCAGACATGTAATCCAGGATTTAATGCACAAACTCTTCTCAGTAGTTGTTTTCAAAGACACATTGAATCTAAAAACACTAATCGTGTTAGAGTTGTAAAATTCTCGGTTTGATAAGAGTGCAGCCTTATTCTGGCTTCACCTACTCTGGCAAAACGCAGCAATCTCTCCCTCTCCTCCTCATCTCTCTTCTTCTTCTGCAAGGTCTCAATTTCCTCCAGGAAGCGAAGCTGAGAACGAACGTCACTGACTTGCGTGTGCCACGAGTTCTGCTGTTGAAAGACAAATTTAACACAAAGGGACCACATGTTGCATTAGTTTGCCACAGGTTCACGGTCCTTTGCAGGCCATGTCTCCATATAAAGTATATGATAGTGCTTCAAAATAACATCTTGTTAACAACATCTTAACAAGTGCCAAGCACCAGGAATGCCACAGTAAACTAGATGGACATTACCTCAGCTGGGTTTTTCAGATGAGCGGCTGATGCATGTATTAACACCTCGTGGCGTTAGTAGATGCATCCCTGCTCGGGTCTTATTCATGCCTGTGTTTTACATCTTTACCTTCAGGGCTGTCTTGCGGTGTTCTGCCATTACAGTGAGTTTCTCCAGCAGCCCACGAAGAAACTCCTGAGTAGCATGAGAAACCAAAGCAACCACATCTGGACCAACATCGGTTACTCCCAGAGCCTGTCCTAACAGAGGGTGCATGACAATATCACATCCTGGGAGTCTCAGAGACTAGTCTGAGACAGTGTCTGTAATAAACATGTGTCTCAGTGTGGATCTTGTACCTGTGTGAAGGATTCTGCTGAGCACCGGGTGAGTGGACAGGAACAGCTGATCCTGACACGACTGCACCACAGCACCAACCGTGCTGGTCAAGATCTGTGCGTTCTCCTCTCTCAGGTTGACTCCAGCCATGGAGGTGACGTCATTAATATCATCATCTTCTCTGGGACACAACACACATTTGTGCTGAGGACGTTTGTGATTAAATGTTGCTGCTGCAGTTAGACTGCTGCTTAATATTCTCTCATCATGCAACATTAGGTGACTGTTGGATCTCAGATGTCACACAACCACCTGCCACAGATGAAGACACCCCCTCTCTGTGACGGCGGATTGTGCATATGAAGGGTGCGAGCTGTGTGAACCAGCACAGCTCCACTTTGAAGGACAAACAGCTGGATGTAGGGCTGCTTTTACACACTTCCTTTCATCCACCCCATAGCGCACCGATTCCAACCACCACAAAATTCCTATTAAAGTCTCAAATGTGTGAACTTTATATCTTACTTGTAAGATCCTGAACTGTCTCTGAATGCAAATTTGGTAGAATTAGGTGGCTCACGAGGGAAGGGCTGCTTTACCGAAAAACCTCCTATAAAACAGCAAAATGCATAAAGAGTGAGAGCACGCCAGGGTCATGCAAGCGTCTCTTGGTGTCATACGGTCTGTACATGTAATTCCACTACACTTTTGAATTTCTAAAGCCTAAAAAACACATTTAGGTCTCCTGAAACATTGTGAGGACACACTGAAGCACCCTGACTGTGTACAATTATTAAAAAAACAAAACAACACCCTCACAATGAAATAAACAACTAGAGGAACAAAAATGAGCTGATTGATCAGTTCTGTGTTCACCTCGACGTGGCTCCAAATCTAAATTTTAACAAAGTTTACCTGAGAAGTTTTTTCCCGAGTATCCCACTATGGGCCGAGTGGTGGGTTTCTTAGATATGCAATTTCTGGACTGGACTAATGTCGTCAGGCCAGGTCTCAGAGCCACTCCTCGAGGCTGGAAAACCTGCATTTTAAAAAGAAAAGGTCATCATCATAAATCCAACACTATGATCATAAAAATGACTCCAGCTGTAAGTTTCTATGCCATCTAAATATCTCATACACATTTGTATAAATATAATAAAAAAGGCTCTTAATATCTTAACTATAATTTCAAATGTTGGACAACAACACCTCTGATTTTTTGTGTGTTTTTCTTTTGTGTGTTTTTGTATAGTAAGATACAACCTGGTTCTCAATTTTTCTAGTAGAACAAGGACAAGGTGTATTTTCATAGTGAGACCTTAGCCGCCACAGGGAAGATAGAGTGGTGATGGCGAAGTCTTTGCAGGGGAACGTTTACACCCTGCTGTGCAGTGGACACTTGCAAGTTTTGTTTTCAGGGGTTTCCAGGTCCAGTTTATGTCGTTCCATGTGTATTTGTATTGTCCGGTGTAGGGATGGGTACCGGTATCCGGTGCCATGACGGCACCGGTTCTGACATAAACGGTAGTAACCAGACCGAAAAGCAGCGCACATTTCGGTGCTTTTTTTTCCTGAGCTGTGATACACTTTGGATTCTAGCCAATCATTTTACGTTTCCGAGGATAGTAGGCGGGTCCAGGTACGTAGGTTCTTTTAGAGCAGAGCTACAGATTAAAAACGCCCAAGGCGAAGCGGTCAAAGTCTGGCTGTACTTCACAGCAAAAGATGCAAACTCAGCAGCAACAAGTGCTTTAAGCTGATACTGTGATACTGTCAAAGGAGGTAACACCTCAAATCTGATGAAACACCTGGCGACGCATAGCGTTTTTTTTTAAAAGCCGAGAAATGCGCCGTATTTGATAGCTTGCTGCGAGACCTCACACATCTACTGCGGGTGTGGTGCCTGTTATCGGACCCGGAGCAACATCCCCCAAAAACCCGAAGAGGAGAGTCCTGGCCCCTAGCCCTGCCAGTGTAGCAGAAATGATGAGGATGATGATGCAGCAGCAGCCGTTCTTCTCTGCGTGAGTAGCTTAATGTTGTTCGTGTGTAATTTACGTTGAGTAGGCTAACCACGTTATTACATTAATGCATGTAAGGTGAACTAGCAAACATCATCATAGCTACATGCGGCTGTCTTCTTGTTTGATGGCAGATACTCCCTTCACCCTGGCCAAAAAGGATAAAATGACTAAAGAAAAAGTGGAAAACAGCTAAACATGAGAGGTTTTTGGACAAAGTTTATGTTTTTTCCATTGTTTAAGCACTGCTTCCAGCCAAGAGTGATACCATATATGCCCCATAGCTGCAGAAAAGGCTAACATTGTTATCTTTTTACAAAAAACCAGCTGAACATGAGAGGTTTTTGGACCAATTTTGTGTTCTCCATTCTTTAAGCACCGGTTTGAGCACCGTTTGAGCACCGGCACCGTTTCAAAAATACCGGTTTGGCACCGGTATCGGATAAAACCTAAACGATACCCATCCCTAGTCCGGTGTTTTGTTCTTTTTCCTTCCTGTTCACAGTCTATTACCTCAAGTACAGACAGCAGTCTTCCCTCGGCCACTGTCAACTTAGCCAAGTCAACAAATCATAGACCCGTCTGACTACAGTAAGGTATGTTGAACACAATCAGTGGTCTTAGAATCGTCTCCTGGGATGTGAGGGGTGCAGGAAATGCAACCAAAACTAACAAAGTCATGGCGCATTTACAGCAGTTGAAAGGAGATGTGGTTTTTCTTCAAGAGGCGCGTCTCTGCAACAAAGAAGTGAGGCGACTCAAGAGAAACTGGATCGGGACTTATATATCACTCCAAATTTAACGGCAAGGCTAGAGGGACAGCCATACTTATTCGTAATAATATTCTGTTTGAGCAACATAAAGTTATTGCGGACCCAGATTTGTGTCAGGAAACTCGCAGGGCTCACTTGTGTTACTGGCAGCGTGTACGGGCCGACTGGGACGATGAATCTTTTATAGCTAAACTTTTCTCTTCACTCCCAAACTTGGAAAACTATCATCTCATTACTGGAGGTGAGTTTAACTTGGTTCAGGACGCTCTGCTGGATAGATCGTCAACTAAGGTCTGTTCCCTGAGTAAATCTGCTGAAACCCCAGAATCTGTCAAAACTCAGCTGTGGATCCATGGCGACATGCGAATCCTAAGACAAAGGCATTTTCCCGTTTCTCTCATCCCCACCACACATATACACGCATAGACTTTTCCTTATCAATATTAGGTTTCTCTGTAAAATTAGCCACTGGGAGTATCGTGCTATCCCCATTTCAGATCACTCACCAGTTTCTTTTGATGCGTTATTAGCGACCCCGTCTCGACCCATTAAACACTGGAGATTCAACTCTAGCCTGTTGATAAGGGATGACTACACAAAATGTTTCAGATCACAGCTTTCACGTTTCCTTGAATTGAATGATTCCACTGAAGTGTCGAGAGGTGTACTATGAGAAACGGCAGGTAGCTCCATGCCCTCCTGGGTTTTAAATGCACCTTAGAACACACATGCATCAACACTACAATGAGCGGGTGGAGGGAGGTTTGGAGTCTTCTCCCACCCCCATTCTCTGCGGCCTGCTGGAGCGGGAGGGCTAGGAGGAGGAGTTGGCCGTCCGACTGCGGTCTGGGGCCTCCCTGCTGCTACGGAGTCGGGGCGGTCTGCCTCTCCCCACCGCAGGGAAAAGGGTAACACCACCTGGGTCTGGGTGCAGTTCCCCCTCCAGGGGCAAGGGTACCTAGACCCGGTTTGTAGAGTACGCTTGGGGAGTGTGATTGTGTGTACAGCGTCTCTTTATGTCTGTCTCCACGTTGGTTGAGTGTGGAGTAAGTGCATATGAGAGCATGAGGGTGGGAATGGATGTCTGTATCTGTGTGTGCCTGTATGTCTGTGTCTATATGTCAGGTTGGGTGTCAGGCGCCACCTCTCTGGGGACATCTTAGGCCCTCCAAGGTTTGGAGGCCTATCTCCGCCCACCACCACTTCCCCTGCCAGTGGCGGACTCCCTCAGGTGTCGGTGCGTTGGTGGTTCTTTGTGTCCGGGGATGGGCGTCCAGGTACACACCGGCTCACTCCTTGGCGGCCGCTTATCGGGGCCTGGAGCCTGGGGCTCGCTCGGGCCACTTTGGAGGTGGGCTGCCCCCGGCCTCTGGGCCTGGGGCTCGGTCACTCAGGCACAGCTGGGGGCCGGCGGAGCTCACGGGCGCGTCACTGCAACCCCCCCTGGCTTCTGCTCCGCGGCTGCTGAGTGAGCCCTCATCTGGGACTCTCCTCAGCTCTTTCCGGGACAGTGGCGCGGCTGCCCCTCTGTTGGTCTTCCTTGGTCTCTTGTGTTCTGGGGGCCTCTGGATGTCTGGAGTTTTGATCTCCTCCATACCTGCTTCATGCCCTGGAGGACGGGGCTGTGGCCCCCCCACACTCCCTAGCAGATCGTTACATGGAGAAACCTTTGGAATGCAAGCGCGCTGATCCACACAGGTATGCACACGGGTGTTCACTGCTCGTAGACCCAAATTACACCTTTCTTGGCTGCTACTTCGAAGCACATCTGTCCTGCGTGCTGCACAACAACATTGAATATTTAGTATTTACTGCTGTTTACACTTAGCTAGATTAATGCGATGGTGTTGTGTTTAGTATGTTGCTTTGTTTTTTTTCTGCTTGTTTTCTATTCTTCTCTCAACAGGTGATCCAGGAGATTTTTATTTTTTTTTCTCCCCCCCTTTCTCACTGTCCCTCTCCCCTTCTGTTTTTCCTTTCCTTCCTCTTTCTTTCTCCCTTTCCTATCCCTCACTCATGTCTGTCCCGTCTGTAACATCTGAAAATAAAATATAATAAATAATAAAAACAAAGATCGACCAAATGGAACAATACGGCAATGCCACGATGATCCATTTGGCAAAGTAAATCCATTGGGTATCCTTGTTGGTCTTCAGACAACAATTCTGACGGCTAAAGAACCAAATGGGACAGGCAAAAAAAAAAAAAAAAAAAAAAAAGAGAAACGTCGAAAGCCTACATGAGAGGCCAGCTTATAGCTTTGTTTCAGCTTTCTTACACGCCCAGTGTATTGAATAAGATCAAAGATCTAGATGGCAGATATGCATCGAACCCAGATCCTAACCTCTATACAGAACGTGTGAAACTTCAAGCCAGTCTCAATTTAACCACCACCGCAACAGCTATGGTTCAATTAATTAAGACAAAGCAACGCTTTTTTGAATCCGGTGATAAGGCAGGGAAACGTCTGGCTCCGACATAATATCGGACCCAGAGGGAATTAATGAAGTATTTGTTTGTTTCTATTTCGATCTGTACACTTCAAGCTCTCCACCTCTATCAGAAGAAACTCTCCAAAATATACATTTTCCAAGAATAGATAGAGATCTGACGAAGGGATTAGGGGGACCAATTACTGTAGCAGAGGTGCAAGAAGCCATTAAATCCTCAAACACGGGTAAATTGCCGGGCCCTGACGGCTACTCTGCAGAATACTATGAAGCCAATGCTGATCTTATGGCACCGTTGTTGAAAGATATGTATAATGAAGCCTTTTCAAAATGTCAATTACCCAAGACTTTGTCCGAAGCTACTATTTGTTTAATCTTGAGAAAAGACAAGGATCCTCTGTTGTGCAGCAGTTATGGACCAATTCCTCTTTTAAATATTGATTTTAAAATACTTTCTAAATTTTCGCACTTTGGCTACAACGTGTTCTGCCACAAATCATCTCCTTCGATCAGACGGGGTTCACGGCCGGCAGGCACTCATATCATTATTCAAGACGCCTCTTGAATATTATCCAGACATCGTGCAATTCAATTCCAGAGGTTGTGGTATCTCATGACTCAGAGAAAGCTTTCGACCGCGTCGAGTGGAGCTTCCTCTACGAGGTGATGGATAGCTTTGGCTTGGGGGCTGACTTTATTCTCTGGGTTAAGTTACTGTTACTTATTATCTGCCGTTACTCATCATCATCAATACTCAGCTCACCACTCCCTTTCTCTCCGACCCTTGTTGGGGAGAATCCAATAGTTAAGGAAACGGTAACTATTTGGCGACAGTTCAGAAAATACGTTGGGCTACGTGGGCCGTCTTTGCTAACACCTTTACTAAAGAATTGCAATTTTGCACCTTCAAACACTGATGCGGCCTTTAGCAGTTGGAAAGATAAATGACAGGGCTGTTAAGGACTTGTACAGTCAGGACACCTTTCTATCTTTTGCTGACCTATCGTCTAAATACAACCTGCCTGATTCCAACTTTTTTGTTATCTTCAGGCTAGATTTTGTAAAAAAGCAGTTCCCTCACTTTCTCCAATCGGCCTCCAGAAACAAATCTGGATATGATCCTGCAGACGAACCCTCATCAAAACAGACTGATACCAGCCTTGTATAAAATACTAGATGCTTTGGTCCCCAAACCAATTTCTCCTACTAAGCTGAGATGGGAGGAAGAGCTGCCAGAACAGCAGTGGGATTCTGCTTTGAAACTCATTCACTCATCCTCAATTTGTGCCCGTCATGCTTTGATTCAGTGCAAGGTGGTCTGTAAAGCACATTATACAAACACAAAATTATCTAAGATCTATCCAACCATTACTGATGTCTGTAGCAGATCACCTGCCAACCATATCCACGTGTTTTGGTCTTGTTCTAAACCGAGTGCATTTTGGAGGACTGTCCCTCCTAACCCACTCTCCGCAATGTTTGGCATCCCCCCCAGTTTACAGTAATCTGGCCCCCTTAAAAAGGCCTTAGCCTTTACCACTTTACTGGCTCGGAGGCTTATTCTGTTGAAGTGGAAGCTTCCCCATCCCCAACTCATGACCATTGGGTGAGGGACGTACTCTTTAACTTAAAGTTAGAAAAACTTAGATTCTCTCTAAAAGGTTCAATTAGGAAATTTAACAAAACCTGGAAATCATTTCTCTTACTGGTGGACACTATTACTTTACTTCCTGAGACTGAAGTGAACTGAGCGAGGCGACATTATGAAGTTTCTGGTTTTTTTGGTTATGCTTGTTACTCACTTTCTTTTGTGTGTGTGGGTGTGTGACTGGGTGATGTGGCTTGAGATATTTTTATGTGTGGAGACTGGATCTCTGCCGTGTCTTGTTTAGTGTGGACCTGGAAGAGCAAGAATCCAGGATTGGGGGGTGTTGGAGGGTATAATGGACATACATTGTTCTGAAATCAAAATCGACTTTGCTGTTGCTAACTGTGTGTGTCATGGCTGAAATCAATAAAACAAAGGTGGAATAATTTCAAATGTCTTACTTCAGGTTGCATCATGTTAAGTTCTTCAGTGTAATCAGGTAATTGGAGCACGAGCACGCACGCACGCACGCACACACACACACACACACACACACACACACACACACACACACACACACACACACACACACACACACACACACACACACACACACACACACACACACACACACACACACACACACACACACCTCATTAATGTTAATCCACTTTCACAGCAACGTGAAAAGCTGTGGGATGCTTAATGTAACATGAGGATGTTCCTAAGAAGAAATATTTTTACTGTCAGTCCTGCAAATACAAGACGACCAAAGTCAGGTCCACATTTTAATGCATTTAAAACAGCACGATTCCTCCTCAGTATACCATCTCTGATTTCTGTTTTGACTATATATTCTTGTGCCGACTGCACAGCTGGATTTTTCTTTTTGCATTTCAAGTCAGTGAATTTCACTTTTGTTAAACTGTGAAGCTCCATGGATGCTGCAAATACAACAGTGCTGCTCAGCAATGCCTTTAATCACGTCAACATCCATGAATAAGATCACAGATCAGACATGGTTTATGTTTGGTACAATTAATGTCAAATTCCCCCCCATAAAATATTGCATCTGGTTACCTGCTGCCTGTTCTGGAGGGTTTTTCCTATCTCAGTGTTGGACTGCTTTATGCTGGAGGACGGTGTTGAGGGAGGGGGTGTGGAAGCTGAAGCTTTCTGGATGAATAACTGGGGGTCTGCAGTAAGGCAACGCACCGCAGGAAGACTTTTCTGGTGGCAATGAGGAAACAGAAATGTCATCAGCTAAATATGTAACAGTCTAGCTATGATCAATGTGATTCACATCCTTTCAGCAAAGTGTAACGCAGTCTACACAAATGCAAAAAGGTTTTTATTTTTAAATCAATCACAGACATCTGGAGATGAGGAAGCAACAGGCTTTACTTCTCAATACCTTGAGAAAAGGCACCAAGCAGGGTTGTGGAGTCGACTTCAACGTGTCATAGAGCTGCTCCGTAAACGCTTCTGCTTCCAGTTTTCCTTCCTGCAGGTAAAAAAATTCATCAATAAATAAATAAGCTGGTAATTTAATAATGAACTTCATGATAAGAATTAAAAATTACAAACGTGTAGCACAAGAATACAACAACTTATTAACTCTTACCAACAAGCCTCTTTCAGTCTGCCTAGTAACAATACTTTTTGTAAACAAGGTTAAAAACAACAGGAGAAACAAAGTGTCTTCAGAGATGTACCAGCAGACTCCTGACCAGCGCTTGGACATTGTTAGCCACGTTCACAGATCTGGAGTCACTGGAGGCCAGCTTGATCAGCGTTACCAAGAAGTTCTTGCACTTCTTCACACTTTCCAGCGTCTCCTGTTGGTGAAATATTTAGTAATCACATCTCATCTGTTATCTCAGCTGTTATCATCTACTCTAAAAACTCAATTTGTGGCTGCTTTTTGTCGTGTGTTTCGTGAGAGGATATCCCTCATATGGATTCCTGCACTCCTAACTCAAACTCTGTTCTGACTGGCTGTCCCTGACAAAGTTGGTTTAAAGAGGAAGAACTCAGCAGCTACACCAGTATAAGATTACAAAAATTAGTCTGAACTGGAAACTGTGTGAAAAGATTTCCTCTTTGACAGTACAACAAATCCTTGGATTTTATAAACAGTATCAGTAAAAATCTAAATAAAAACTCATTTGATGGCTTCTTGCTGAGCCAGGTCAAGCTGAGTGTGCAGGTGGGAGCTGGGCCTGGTCGCACTCACCTTGCTAAACGTGGGCGCTGATTCCTTTTTAGCGCCTGCTGCCTGAGTGCCAGCATGGCTGCCTCGCTCAGACATCACGTTCACCGTGTGGACAAGAGCTGGTTTGGGGGCAACACCAATGACCTGAACACAAAGTCACCAAAAACTAAAACCAGGAACAGCAAAGAAAAGCCAGCATCACAGCAGCAGGAGCCTCTCTGGTGTTTGTTGCTCATTATTTTTTATGTTTCATTGGAGAGCTCTGCTTTTACTCAACTCGGGATCCTATCAAACTGCAACTTTCCAGCATCATTCTGTTTTCATTAGTGTTACTGATTAAAGATGACGTATTGTTATTAACACAAAGTTCAAGCACCGTCACTAAATGACATTTTTTATACTTCAAATGAAAACAAATGTGTCCATCAGTCGTGTAATTATTGCATCGATTTTTTGGATTTTCTTTCTATACCTAAAAGAACAAACTAACTGTCAGAGGTGCACACAGTCATACACTGCATAACATGCAATCAGTGACTGAGCTGCAAACAGACTCCTGTAATTTTACCACAGCAGTCTTCTGGACTGGTGCTGCTTGCTGGAAACTGGAAGTAGGCGTCATCTTGATCACTGTTACATTCTCATTCCTTTTACTTTCAGCTGCTGCACACACCTGAACAGCAGACATGCAGCTGACATCACAGGTGCAATCACACATCTGTCATTATTAAATAACATAGAAAAGCAGCCACGCACATGCACCCACCTGCGGTGCAAGTATCCTGGTGGGTTGACCACTGATAAGTCTTTGTCCCTGCTGAGCCTGAACCAAAGCCTGCTGAGATACTAGCATCAGCTGCCCACTGTCACTGCGGATCAGCATCATACCTGCCATAAATGTGGCCCAAACACTACAATAAACTGATGAATTATCCTTGCAGGTGACACGTCTAACTGAAGTGTTTATTAGCAAATTATAGACAGCACATGTCCAACAAGGTTTTGGAATATAATAAAGGAGGATCTGTAATGGGATTACAGTGTAGACTACAGTCAGCGGGTTGTGCAGCTCACCTGGAGGTATCTGGATATTGGCTGGGAGATGTGGGGAGGTGGCCTGTGGCAGTCGAGGAGTGACTGGCTGTGCAGTTGCTGATCTGGGAACAGTTATCAACACCGTCCTTCCTGTGGTTGTAACCTGTTTCACGGAGGCCACCTGGTTCTGAGGCTGTTTCGTTGTCTGTTGGTTACCTGCACTCACGCCTGCATTTGCAACCACCACAACAGGAGGTGAGGTGCGAGGCCCTGACACTGCACAGGTTGAAGGCTGGCCACTCGGGACGACTTTAGGCGGGGCTGAGACAGAGTCACTCTGTGACATGCTTGCAGCTGTGACAGCGACTTGTATCCTGACTTGAACAGAAGCGTCTCCATCCCCGGGTGCTGCCTGGGGTTCCAGCCTGTTAGCTTCAGTAACCACGTTGTTTGTGGCCATGACTGCAGCTGAACGAAAGAAGGGTTCAGCTGCAAAGCAAAAGCATAGTTAAATACAACAAAGGAGTTTTTCAAACGCGCCGTGGTTTGCTAGACTCAATGTCACCCGCATCGTGCCAAAGTGTGTCTAATATCTCAACCTGTTAGCAAACACCTGTCTCGACATGAAGTAGCTAAAGTTTCATGTATTTGCAAACAAATATGAAACCGGCTCATGTTAACCACAGATCTTACCTGAGACACAACCAACCCCCCCACTCGAAAAACAATTAACACGAAAAGAAGGACACCGGAAGTGCGAAAGTACTCGTTTATTCCAGGTTTTAGGACATTTCTGTGAATTTCTATTTCAGCTGGATCTGACCCATGTATGCTTCGGAAAATTAAGACTCCTTGGGCCTGAATCCAAGATCATTTCGGCCAGTTTTGGTGAAAGATTTCTGAATCCAATCAAGCGAAACTGGGAGCCAACCGGTGAAAATGGCGGCTGTGGCAAAATGTAATGCTAATAATTACAAGACGATTTTATCATTTTCAGCTATAATAAATTCAGGACAGCTACATGTAGAACGGTTTCGTTTTTAAAATGTATGCATGTGTTAAACACCAGGAGCATCCGAGGGTAAACCCCGTTTCCTGCCGGGCTCACATACAGGCTGCGCTAAAGGTTTAAAGCGGGAAAAGGTTTATTTGGTCCTACACGTTTCCCCATCCAAGTCATGCTTACCTAACAGTGAGACAAAGCGTTACCTGTGTGCTAAATCTCCCACACACCGAGGTTCAGTCACATAAACCAAAGGGTCCAATTCCATTTCTGAGAGCTGCTGTCCTGCAGCTTTTACATGCATCCTTGTTCCGACACAGCTGAACCAAATGAATGGCTTGTTACCAGGCTTCTGCCAAACTCGGTTTCATGCTAAAGAGGTCATCTAACCATTAGATTAACGCTGTGTTGGAGTAAAGATGCATCTAAAAGCTGCAGGACAGCAGCTCTCGAGGACGAGTTGGACACTCGTGACATAAACGTTGGAGGAACGAGGCCTGGCGCACGAGCTCACGTGTGGTAGCTCCGAGAACGGTGTGACGTTCACGGGCTGTCCTATGCTGCATTCAAGGGCTGCAGCTAAGATGACCCAGCCCGAACTTTATTAATAAATCACCGCGAGTTATTTCTTATCGATCTATTCTGAATTTCACTTTAAAGGTAAAATAGATGTACTCTTTGGTTTCTGTTTTATGTAGATTTAGGGCCGTGCAGTATTTAGAGCACTTGCCCTCCTTCTCCATAAAAGAAACAGGTAATTAGGGGTCGATCTTCTAAATTTTATCCCCAAAATATAATTTTAAAGTATTTCATTACTCGAAGCTTTTCAACACAGTCCTCTCTGGTGACATCTGGAGGCCAAAAATATGAAGAGCAGCTTGAATCCACAAAATAAAACCAACTGCTTCATAATGATTGCCCACTCGACAGAGTGGAATTCTGTCTGATATTGGGCCGCCGTTGTGTTGCTTTGAACGTGTATTTTGGGGGGGTTAAAAAATGTGGTTTATTTGTTTAATAAACTCTCCTTGTTTAAACATGCACCGTTGTGTGGTCTTCCTTTGCTTGTGACTTCTTGATGTTGGTAAATAGAATAATTGAAAAATACCACATTACATATAATAAATACATATAATAATGTACAACACATTATGGAGTAGGCTTCTGCTCTGAGGTCCTGCCTCCATGCACTTATGCAATTAACCGCTAGACAGGTATATTTATAAATAATATTACATTAGGGAAATTTTCCCAGACATATTTTTGACCTGGGGGTTAGAACTGATTGTGAACTGGGAAGAGAAAATGCTTATGAACTTGCAAATTAAAAATATGCATTTAAGGTAACCCTTTTTCATTTTTATTTAAAAAGAAAATGTATTCCACTGTGCGATGGCCGAACCTGTTCCTTTTCGTGGAGATAATTTCTCCTGCCTTAAGGAAAATCCCTTCACATGGCCCAGAGGAGGCTGGAGTGCAGAGAAACTGGTAGAGATGCAGTTATACAGTCTACCACACAAACTATCAGCTAAAGAGAATAAATACATTCAACTGCTGCACATTTGGCAGACTAACATTTTCAGATTAATTAAACAATAAAATATATATTTTTACAACATTACATGTAAAGAATCAAGTGGAAGTTTTTCTAAAGTTATTTAATGATATTTATATTATGGAAGCAGATTATTGACATTTTTCCCTTTTCCTGTTTTCAGATATAATAAACACGCACAAACAAAATCAAAGGGCCAGAACACAAAGCTGGAAAACCCACCCGATCGACCAAAATCAACTCAAAATTCTCCCACACAACAGAACCTCCTCTCTTCCTCGCTGCCTCCAAATCTCCCAGTGGAATGATCACTGGTTCGCTATTTGTCACCATCAAAACGCGAATGATTCACCTGCTTATAAACCAGGGAATCAGACACCGAAGCAGTTAGGCTCTAAATGAAGCTTCGGACGTCACTGATCACGTGACTCTGGCCAAACAAATCAAGCTTCGACACAGTGCTTCTGAAGCACCGGAGCGTCAGCTTCAAGCGGGCCATCACTACCTTACAGTATAAAGTGCATCAATGCAACTAAAGTTGTGATTTGGCAGTATTTGAATAAAATGTAAATGTATTCAGCAGACCTCAGCGATCTAGATGTATGGTTGTAGTAACTCACTGATGCTGCTATTCATACTGTCATTATATTAATGCTGCTATCCTGTACATACATGTTTGAGTACTTACGATTGTTTTTTTTGTACTTTTTATATTTTACATTTATATTTAGGCAGCACGGTGGCACGGTGGTTAGCACTGTTGCCGCACAGCAAGAAGGTCCTGAGTTCAATTCCACCATCAGGCCGGGGTCTTTCTGTGTGGAGTTTGCATGTTCTCCCCGTGTTTGTGTGGGTTCCCTCCGGGTACTCCGGCTTCCTCCCACCGTCCAAAGACATGCAGCTTGTGGGGATAGGTTAATTGGATAATCCAAATTGCCACTAGGTGTGAATGTGAGTGCGAATGGTTGTTTGTCCCTGTGTGTTAGCCCTGCGACAGACTGGCGACCTGTCCAGGGTGTACCCTGCCTCTCGCCCTATGACAGCTGGGATAGGCTCCAGCGCCCCCCGCGACCCTGAAAAAGGATAAGCGGAAGCGAATGGATGGATGGACATTTATATTTATTATTGAAACTTGCACCAAGGGAGTGGCACTCCAATTTCATTGTACTCTGTACAATGACAATAAAGGCTATTCTATTCTATTCTGATGTCATTGGGTGAGAACATGGATTGTCATTTTCAAAGGGGATAGTTTCAGGTTAACAAAGAAATAAAATTAATCCACAAATTTGTTCAGAAACTTTTACACATACCAACCCTTCTGAAAGCAGCTGGCTTCCTTTTGTCCTCAGGTGTGTGTTTGGAAAGGCCCGAGACTGGGGGTAACAAGACCTTGATTATACTTCCCTAACCTTTCCCTTCGGTTTGCTCCAGGAGCTCCTTTTACTTTCACACATGGTAAGGAGAAGACAACTAGGTGAATATTGCTAATGTCTAAATTAACATCCACTCACAGTAAACTAAAAACATTTAGGTTTATAAGATAAATAAATATAAGTTGTTAACAGTTCTAAGGTTTTATTTCCAACACAGGCTGGCCCGTCCTCCTCTGTTTCTTCACCTTCAGCATAAACTGTCAGCTAAATATTACTCTGTAAACTCAGTAAAGGCTCCTTAAACAATAGTTTGTGCTGTTTCATTTAGCGTACAACATTAATCACTCAAACTGTTAAAATATAGGTTAAGCATCATAAATATAATTAAAATCACCCCCAGCTGCAACATTAAAGACTCAATAATTACGATTAAATATGACATGTATGATTCTCCATAATAGGTACATATGAGTTAAATACATTGTCAAGTGTTTAAACATGTAGAAATTCAGATGTTATTTTAGAGCAGTCAACCAAATTATTGCATGTTGATAGAATAAAATAAAAGACGATTGCTTCATATTTGAATAAGAATCTGAAAGGATTTTTGAGTCTATTGCATGAATTGCTTTGTACGGGGAAATGTAGTGGAACAAAGCTAATTTGTTTTAAATCTACATTTGCACTTTTCCAATTAAGTCTCTTTTGTTCTTGCTCTGCATCACCCGGCCTCATTCTCAACACATAACAGCCCAAACACGTGCATAACCAAGGAGCTGCCGATCACTGAGATGAGCAGCTACTGGGTCACTTTAGCTCCACCTGCTGGACACATGTTGGACATGCAGGGTGTAGCGTCGCATCTGTGGAGCAAAATAAGTGGGAAATCTCAATGTAAATCAATCTGACTGTAATCCTGACATTCTTAATTTTTCACAGAAGTACATGTTTGTGAAAAACAGGCACACACCGAGAGAAGCACTTCAGCTGACTTTAGAGCAGGCTGATCCATCCAGGTCACTAGAATTCACTTGAAATTCCTGGAAATTTACCCCTAAAGTCCTTAAAGTTCAAACCAATGACAAGAAAACTTCAATGATTACAAATATTTTAATAGCATAACTCAATAATCAGACAAGTCAAAGTTGTGACTCTCAGACATGAAATTATATTCATGGATCAAGAAGAAGAAGAAGAGGCCACGATTCCAGGGGTGAGCCAGGGAGCCACAGGGAACATCGGTGCATTAACTAAGCTGTTTAGTCCTTTTGGAGAAACACAGCTCCCCATGGATGCCAACCAGGCACCGCTTGTCCTCATCAGCAGCTCTGGCATCGTGGAGCTAACCTGTTCACATTTAACAGTGGACAGTGATTGAAAATGATCACCCCTCAGATACTAATGTGGGCATCAGAAAACAACTTCCTGTTTGGTTTTCAGTTGAAAAGTCACAGACTACCTTCCAGAAACGGTTTTATCCCACTATGAGTGCAATAACACAATGACCTAGTCTTAACCTCAGCAGCCTAATGGCCATTTTAGCCACTTGGGGAAAAGTAGAACTGATTTCAAATCCACAACAGTTTAAACATAATACATGTAAAATAAAGATGCACTCATTGTCCCTCTGCAGGACCTTCAGTAATGTTGCTGTCTCAAGCTTTATTGAGACTGACCAACCCCGAGCTCGTGTTTAAAGTCTGAAAGTCTGCATTACAAACTGGAATTGACTGTTTTACAGAGAAAGTTACACATTAATGGCACACCGCCATCTTTCTTCTGTTTTGAACAGCTGGGTCACAACTTCTGCCTCAAAGTGAGCTTTTATTTTTTGCTAATGTGCTCTAACATGACTGACTGGTGCTTCACTCTAGGAGCATGTTTGGCTCGTCTCTTTGCTATGACTCTGTTCTTGTGTAAGCCAATCAGGACGGGGCAACATTTAGCAGTGTTTCTTTCACACCCAATGGGATCAGTCCTGATAACGTTTGATGGCAGTTTCTGATTCGAAGCCTCTGGACTGAACAGTCACCTGCACGTTTGCACTGCAGAGTAAAACACTGGTCAGATTGAAGCTGCTGCAACAGCTTGAGTACTCCTCATTAGAACTGACGGAACCGTTCTGTTCTCTTTGGGTCATCTACCTTCGCCCACCCAGCAACTGTAAGACTAACTCCTCATCCTCTGCCAAAGAGAGACCAGTGTCCAGAGCTGTGTGCTCATCATCTTCATCGCTCACTTTCCTCCTCTTTCCTGCTGTATGCTTCTCATCCTCCTCTTCGCTGTCCTCCTCCTCTTCCTCTTCCTCGCTGTGCTGCCGTTTAGACGACCCCATTTCCATCTCGTCCTCCTCATCCTCTGACGACGAAGAAGACGACGAGTGCACTTTGTCGGGATCTGGCAGGGCACTGGGGTCAAACTCGTCTTCGCTGTCATTGGCCAGGTAGGCCACGACCTCGTCCTCCTCGTCCTGGTCCCGCTTGCTTGCCTCCTTCCTGGCAGCCCTCTCCTTCAGCCGCTTCTCTCGGTGTTTGGCTTTCACCTTGCGGCTGTACTCCTGCTTATCAAACTCTTGATCTTCCCGCTTCAGCCTCTCCCGAGCCTTTTCCACATTGATTCCCGAAACGTCCTCCTCTTCTTGCTCCCCCTCATCCTCAGCAGTCACTGCTTGCTGGACTGGTGGCCAAAGCTGCACAGCCTCACCTTCTTCATTGAAAGTCACTTTGGTGTTTACCTGAAACTTTCTCTTGAGGATCTTTTTAGCTTCTTTGTACTTTGTCTCTTTCTCAGTTTTCTTTTCTGGGTCATTTTCAGGATCCTCTGGACTCTGCTGATCCTCCGTCAGATTAAAGACATCCTTTCGTTTGACTGTCAGCAGGTCCAAGTCTCGTAGATCATCATCATCATCGTCATCAGCGTCACCTGCACTCGGGGTTAATGTCTTGGACGTATCCAAACCTCCTTCATCACCACCGTCCTCATCCTCACTGGACTCGTCTGACTCCGAGTTTTGCCGCTCCTCACGAGAAACCTCTCCTTTCAGCTGGGCCTTAAATCTCCTCAGCTCTTCTTCTTCCTCAGACTCCTCCTCCTGCACTTCTTTCTCTACTTTCTGTGCCTGAGCTTTACTTAGGAACCGAACCCTTGGGGCCACAGCGAGGCCGAGGGACAAAGCGTACTCGTGAAGCTTGATCTTAAAGGCATCAAACACCTCTTTGTTCTTCATGAGGTACACCGAGCGCAGGTAGGAAACAAAACACCTCTGGGCTCGCTCCTTCTGCTCCTTCTCCTGAGCGAGGAAGGCCTCCAGCTTCTGCTGCACGTTCTGCAGTTTGTCTGGGTTCACCTGGAAGTAGCCAAACAATTAAGTTAATCAGATCTTATGTAATGTTTTGTGACTACACTTAAATCTGCCTGTTTGAAACCACATATAAATGTATATTAAATAAATGAACTATAATAAATATATTCTGAGGAGGTTTCTAAGACTAGTACAGCTCTGGGTGACGAGATGTGCGGACATAAAGGTTTTTTATTTTGCAATATTTGAAATATAAGTACCACATTAAGCTGTATCAGCAGTATTGGGTTTAGCATAATCATATTATATCTGCCTGTACTTGTTCCTAAATTTGAGTTGCTGTCACCACTGTGAGTCTTTTCACCAACTTTTCTGTCAGATTTGTAGTGATACTTAAAAAGTTATTTGACGTGTGCACACCTCGTTAGGACGGCAGTTTGTGCAGATATTAACAGTGTTATACTAACGTGTAGTGCCTACACTACTAAGCTCTTCACCTCACTGTACAATACCTTATGCAATACTTTTTGTAAATAGTCAACAGTGCAATAGACTCAATACTTGAAATGTGCAATTCACTTGTATTTTTATTTTTTATTCCTATTTATCCCCTTTGTATATTTTATTTATATTTGTCTCTGTATTTATATATGTGTGTGTGTGTATATATATATATATATATATATATATATATATATATATATATATATATATAACAATTCTGTAACTGTAACTTCGGTCGTTGCTGTGCTTTTTTTTGGAAGTCGAATTTCCCAGAGGAACCCACCCGAGGGATTAATAAAGTTCTATCTTATCTTAATTCCTGGGGAGTAATGCAAAGTACTGTACCGAGGGTTTGAAATATCTCCTTCTAAATGGAGTAAAAACATCAAACAGTTATTTTACTGTTTTACATAAACCTACTGAACAGTGTGTGTGTGTGTGTGTGTGTGTGTAATGGGTAGATGATGTCTCACTTGTATCTTGTTGATGGGAACTTTCTTCTCCTCCAGCTGCTTCACCATGCCTTTCTCCTCCGAGGGCAGCAGCAGCAGCAGGGCCTCTCCACCCTCCTTGTACCTGGCCGTCCGGCCCACCCTGTGGATGTATGTGTCGGCGTCCTCTGGACAGTCAAACTGCAGCACCCAGTGGACGGCAGGGAAGTCCAGGCCTCTGGCAGCTATGTCGGTGGCAAAAAGCACAGCGTTTTGCTTCTTGAGGAAGTCGTTGTACACCTCCACCCTCTTCATTTGCTGCTGTTTTCCATGCAGCGCCAGGATGGGCATGCCTGGCCGGAGACGGCAGAAAGCTCGGAACAGGTACTGCACCTCCTTGCAGCAGGCGAAGAAGACTATGATCTTCTTCTTTAGGTGGCTCCTAATGAATGAGTAGAGCATGTTGACCTTCTGGTGGAGCTCACACACGATGTAGTTCTGCTCCAGCGTGGCTGGCGTGCTGAACTTGGCTTTTTCGTGCACCCACACATACTCCGGATCTTTGAGACTGAGCCGGCCCAGGTCTTTGACTGATTTGGTTTGCGTGGCAGAAAACAGCAGAGTCTGCCGGGACTTGGGGAGATTCTCCACGATGGCATTGAGCGTATCTGCAAAGCCCATGTCCAGAATGCGGTCTGCCTCATCCAGGACCAGCATGTGGAGGTCGGACGCGTGGAAGGTGGCCGTTTCATCCATGTGCTGGAGGAGTCGGCCCGGGGTGCAGATGACAATGTTGGTACGGTGAATCCTCTCACACTCGCTTTTCAGGTCTTTTCCGCCGATGATGAGCCCTGCAGAAAACTCGTGGTTCCTGCCCACCTTGCGCAGGACTTCAAAGGTCTGGTAGGCGAGCTCTCGGGTGGGAGAGATGATGAGAGCACCGAGGCCGTCCATGGAGCTCCATTGCTGGCGGTAGAGACACTCCAGGACCGGTATGAGAAAGGCTAAAGTCTTACCGGAGCCAGTTTTAGCCGCACCGAGAACATCTTTCCCCTGCAGAGCGAAGCCGATGGTCTGCCGCTGGATCTCCGTAGGCTGCCGATACTGAGCCTCCTGCAGGCCCAGCAAGGTCTTCTTAGAAATGGGGAAGTCGGAGAACTTGACAACCTCCTTGAGGTTGATTTCTCCATACCTGCTCACCAGCTTATCGATGTACTCTCGTTCTACCTGCCACTCGGGCTTCTTCTTCTGCGCCCTCTCTTGCTTCACTCGTGCTTTGGTCCGGTTGTACTTTTTCTTCCATTTCTCGAAGTTTCTGACGGGGTCGACGCTCGCTTTCATCTTTTGGGGTTTCGGTTTTTTCCCAACAGGATTTGGGCCTTTTTTCTCCATGACTAAAGACGAGAATCGCAGCAAGATCGAGTCAAAAACACACACGCTGGACTCTAGATAAACAGCATGGAGAAGCCTGCTCGCCGTCGCGTGTTGAATGACGTAGTCATCCCGCGACTCAAATCTTTAACATGGGGAAGCTTTGCCCTGAACTTCATTTGACAGGCAGAACTGCAAAATATTTATTTATGTATTTAAATGTATTCACAGCGCTGTGTAAAGACAACGGGCGAATAACAAAGACAGAAGTGGGTGCAAAGGTCAGCATAATTCCGCAGTGTTGAATATTTTTACCGTCAAAGGTGGCAGCTGCCTTGGCCAGCTTCAGCCATCCTTCAGAAAACGTGTAAAAACAACAGTTGTGGTTGTCATTCTCACAGAGGACTCACGTATTCACATCCAAATTAAACCACGATGTTGAGTTGTGTAAATCTCATTTCGCTGCTTCTTTTGAATCTTCTTTCACTTTAGGGGTTTAGGAGGTGGAAACATACTTTCTCCTTATTATTTAACATCCTCGACACCAAATTCCTTCAGAATATAATTCAACTTTTTGGGTTAACATATATTTCAGTGATTTGACTGCTGCAAATCAGAATTCCCACTATATGTCTAAAAAAATCCCCTAACCTTCGCATTTGACCAGGTCCTCACCTTTCGCTATAGAAATATTGTTTGTAGCACAACACATGGAGTTTGCGTGTTTTCCACATATTTTCCTAGGTCCTCCCACAGATATGCGTGATTGACTCTATAGTCTTGAATGGTAGTATATCTCTATGTTTAAGACCCATGACAGTTGGCAGCCTTTCCAGGGTTTACCTTCTCTCTCACTCTATGATATCTTGTTACCCTTCAGCCCACCAGCTACCCTGAACTGGACAAGTGGAAGAAAGTGGATGGACAGAAAGATAGCCCAATTTAAAATCAAAATGTTTAATAAAGCAGGGTATGGTGTAGGGTAGGTCTGCCTTGGGACCGTAGTTGCTGTTGTATGGGTGTGCAGTGGTTCTTGGTGTCACAATTACATGAACTTATTATGTCAGTGTTTGTGTCACTGAAGTAGCATCAAAACTCTGAGTCTTCACAGCAGGACCTCACCTGAGTGCATCACAGTGACTCTGTGGTTTAGCCCTGTGGCAGACTGGCAACCTGTACAGGGTGTATTCTGCCACTTGCCCTGTGGGATCTGGGATAATGTTCAATGTTCACAGCTAGAGTGGAAAAAACAACTCAAAGAGTGCGAGAAGCAGAAAATATTGTCTTCAATCCATCATTTGTTTTCAACAGACATGATATACAACAGACCTAACGAGCACTAACAGTCTGCTTCTCTATTCACATTTCAAAAACTCCTTCAAAAAACATATCAAAAACATATAAGTATCAACTGCTTTTTATTCAGCTTTCACAGCCATCTTATCTACCTCCAATTATTCATAAAGAGCATGCCACAGGCAAAATATGGCAGCAGTAACAGTTCCGCTATAATTTCTTTATTAAAATCATGAAAATCAATTCTGTGTCAGAGAAAATCTAAGAATGATGTTATTGCTGGAGATAGTCCTCGTTTATAAAGTTTGTAAAATGCCCCATTAGTGCTGTGCCATACTGCAGATTTTATTTGGTATCACTCTGATACCAAGCAGGGCCAGTATTGCTGATACCAGTACAGATAGTGGTACTTTGAACTTATAAAGGCAGCTCATGTTGTGGAGAACAGTTTGTGAGCTTTTTATGTATTTTCAAACTTCTATGAAGACCTGCAATGTAAATGTGCCTGTCTTTAAAGGACTTTGTGTTTGTAGCCTGTAGCACCTTTATAAGACAGAAGTCTTATAAAGGTGCTACAGGCTACAAACAGCATAGACCTGAGAGTCAAAAAAACATCATATGTCACAGTGCATGTTTGATGTTTATTTTTTTAATTTCTAAAAAATAATTCATTTAACACATGTAAATATTTATATGTATAAATCTTATCACTCTTTCTAGTATTGATCCGATACCAACACCAGCATCGACACTATCGTTTCGACCCGGTCACCTGTAGGTCCCGCTACAGCCCAGCAGGTGGCGGTAAGACCGCAGAGTTTGGACGTCAACTGCGCGAAAACAAGAAGACGAAGAAGAACATGTCGACGCTGGTACCGCTCTACAAGCACCTGATCAGAAGAGAAGACAGATGATAAACAAGTACTAATACAGACCACTTTGCACAACACAGAGTGGATATCCGTCGGCCGAGCCTCGCCGACACCCTGCAGCTCTTATGCTAAACACGGCATGGCAGAGAGACCGGACAATGAGGTAACAGTCAGGGTAGCACTGGTTAGTAAAACATGCCACATTTTAACTTCGTGCTCTTAACACCCAGAAGTCGTTAAAGTCCCTTTTAAAGTGAAGCATGAATTTAAATAATCCACAACAGAGAGGCAGAGCTGTTACGTGACGTCTGCAGACGAGGAGAAACTTGTGATAGCTGCACAGCTACACGACTACAGGAAGCTAGCAGCAACTGACAAACTGGAAGTAAACACGAGTCACATTAGTCAGAAGGTTTAAGTTAATTTTGCTGAGTTTCTGGCCTGTTAGCAACTCGGCGATACGTGCCTGCAGATTACAGAGCCAAATAAAACTTTCCTTCAGCATTAAAATAGGCAAAAGGGTTAACGCTCCGCGTGTGTTCGTTAGGAAACAGCTAAAAACATTTAGCCCACATTATGTATTTACAATAAATACAAATGCAGTTTTATGAAGTGAAATTTTAACATGAAAGTCCAGTATCTCAAAATACCAGCTAGCTAAAAGATTGACTATTATATGTTATTTAAAGGCAAGCTGTACATTTGTACTGTTGGACTCTGCAGGAGGAAAGGTGGAGAAGAGCCTGCAGGCAGAGTGCAGCGGGTGGGGACGAGTGTCACGGGTGATTTTTGACAGATGGATAGCAGCAAGAGATAAAGGGAAGATTCCTAAGATGTTAGTTAGACCTGCTATTATGCACTGACAGAAAGACGTGAGGCCGACCTGGAGGTGGCAGAGCTGAAGATGCTACTGAAGATTTTTGTTGGGAGCGACCAGAATGGACACAGAATGGACACAGGGACAGCTCATGAGTGGTTTGGAGTAAAGTTAATGAGGCAGAGCTGAGATGGTGCAGAGGAGGGAGAGTGCATGTGGAAGGATGTTGAAGATGCAGCTGCCAGGCAGGAGGAAAACCAGAGATGATTCATTGACGTAGTGAAGGAGGATATGCAGAGGACTGGTGTGACTGAAGACGATGCTGTTGAATTATAATTACTTCTTATTTTATTTGTATATAAGTAATGTGGAAGCTACAGCTAATGTTGATCAATATACTGCTGAGTGTTGTAATCTATAACTATGTGTAATGATGCACAAATATGTAGGCTAACATTGTTATTCTTAGATATGGACCCTGCTGACTGCCAGTCAGCAAAAAAGCTCACACTTACTCTGGCCTATGTTTAGCTGTTACATCAGTTTAGCATTGGCAAAATGTTGAATTGTGGTGTAATAAAAACCTGAAGCAGAACAAAAGAACATCAGCACAAAACGTGGTATCAGCCAGATGGTGTTTTAAACAAAGGTAATGATTTCAAACTTGGTGAAGCTTTTATTTGGATTATTTAAATGATAATACTAAAGATTTTACGGTACATTGAAGCACAACAAAACTGATGAAAATGATGCACAACAGCCAGCAAAGCAAATAGGAAAAATGACATATCAAATTAAATGCAAAATTAAAATCTAGTTAAAAATGAGAGTCGGTGCTGTTCACAGAATCACACCTGTTAACAATTAAAGCTAAAACTGAAAAGGTGAGTTTTTAGTTTCGATTTGAAATCTGTTGCTCTGGAGTTTCTGCGCTGGGACCTCTGAAACATGGAGTGAAAGTTGTGACCCTACTGCTCTCCTGAACTGTGATATTGGTAAATACTTTCATATTACCTTTATAGCCACTCTTGCTAGTTTAAATAGAATAGATCACATAGATCTGTTCTACATGGACATGCTTATATTAGAAAATATGGTCTTTATTATTCCTGAATAATGCTGCCATCCAGTGGGGTTGGGCATCCTCAAACCCTCTCTCGCTCATACAGATGTGTGAACATCCCACATTTATGATTGTGCATGTTGTTGTTAAGGTGGAGGAGGCTGACCACATCTACCTGCTCATGAAAGAGGACTACCGGATCTCTAGGAATGTGCGACTGGCGTGGTTTCTTAGTAAACTTAACCAAATCATCTGTCCGGCTTCAAAGCCTGAAGTGGTGAGTTTCCTCTCCTGTCCTCATGATGGCCCAGCAGCACCAAGATCAAGATTGGCACCCTTCTATTATTATCCTTGTATATGCCACCGATGATTAGATGGTGGCTGCACTGTGACAAATTAAAGGAAAAATGGAGAGCTATTTTAACATTGTAACTGCTGTTCTGATTGGTCTCTAAAAGCTACTGCAAATCATATTTCCTCCCACTTCCTGTTGTAGCTGCACTCTGAAAATGAACTGGACCTGCTTAGCATCTTACCTAAAGGATGGCAGCCAGATATCTCCCCAACTTCACACCCATGCATACTGATGCCTTCCACCCGGGCCACCTTCCTGGCCCGGAGGTACCGCTTCATCATCGAGCTGGACCTGAGTCCCTCCACAGGGATTGTGGTAAGTCTTAAATGCACTGTCTCCTGAATGAGTTCAAACAATATTAAAAAGTGCTTAGTGCAAGAATAGATGTAATATTTAAGTTTGTTATGATTATTTGCTGTGTAAATTATTCATAGTGGACAATCCATTTGTCTGCTTGTCTTATATCAAGTACATCACGTCTCTTTCTGGCTCCTGAGTGTCTCAGTGTGTTTCCATTTGTAGTCAAGAAGGCTTTTAATTTATTCAGACGCTGTTAGAAGAGCAAAAAAATTTAAATTTTGTGAATGAATTTTGCAAATGGTAAATATTTGATCACTTAAAGTGCTTTTTCTTACTCCAGCTGCCTCTTTATTTAACATTGGGGACAACCTGGGGTTCAGTATGTTGCTCAAGGATACTGCAGATGACCCGCTCTGCCTTCTGAGCTCACAATCATTTGCTGCTCTGACTCGCAGACGAAGCACCTCATTAAGATTTAGATTGTTCACTTTTAGTTGGTTGAATGTGAATCGTGCTCGAGCTGTTGCTCAGTGGGATGTTGCTACTCCGTACTGAAACCTCTCACAGAAAACTGGATGCATGGCCATCCATGCATGTGAAGCAGCACTGCATGGTGATCCAATGAACTCTTACCAAGTGCAATCACAAGGATAGAATTAAAGTCTGAAAGCACAGAACTGAGACTGTTGTTGTGCTGCTGAATGTGTTCCTCAGTCTTCACATTTGACCCTTTTTATATGAGACAGCACAGAGTATTCTGTAAATGCACACGCTGCACTGTTGAACCATATCGTTGCATAAGAGAAGGAGCTCATGCAGTTCAGAGGTTTCAGGTCCGCTTCTCTCAGCATGTCTGGTAACATATGGACAACGGATGGACTTATTTGCTTCTTTGTTAGCATGAAGCCCATATCTGGAAAACTGTTAAGCAGTTACCTACAGATAAGAGATATCCTTATATGGTGTAAAATAAGAACTTATTTTTAAGTGCCTTAAACCTGCACGACTTCAAATTGGAACCTCGGGTTGCAAAAAGTATTAATTCCTTTAAATTACAACCTCAGTAAGAGATTTTTCATAAATTTATGTAGTTTATAAATTCACCTAATGTTAAAGGTCCCTATTCCCATGTTGACGTCCAACATAACAGTTTGTCAAATCAAAGTTGCAGACCTGTCTGCTGTGGTGAACCCTGCTGATTAAGAGCAGCTAGAAGAAGCTTTAGGGGCCGTGTGTGTTCTCTTTGGGGATTGTGGCTTCATCCAACAGTCCAAAGACATGCGTAGGGTTAAATTAAATGGGTTGAATGTAAGTGTGACTGGTGGTCTGTCTCTATATGTTAGTCCTGTGACAGACTGGCAACCTGTGCAGGGTCATGACAGCTAGGATAGCCTCCAACATCCACTACTCTCAGCTGGATAAGCAAGTGAGTAAGTAAGTAGATGGATGGATCTTCTAGAGTCAGAAAGCTGAATAAAGGAGGGTTTGCTTTAGTGTGGGCGTGGCTTGTGACTGAAGTTGTATGAGTGCCATGTTTCTTTGTTTCACAGTTACATCAGTGCTGTTTGTTACGTCAGCAGTTTGCTAAAGTAGTGCCAACACAGATGTTCCAGTCTTCACAGCACAATGTCATCTAACATGTGAGTGACATCACAGTGAAGTCATCACAGTGAAGTCATCACAGTGAAGTCATCACAGTGATGTCATCACAGTGATGTCATCACAGTGAAGTCATCACAGTGAAGTCATCACAGTGAAGTCATCACAGTGATGTCATCACAGTGAAGTCATCACAGTGATGTCACTCACATGTTGCCTTTAAAAAACAGTTAAGATAAGGCCTTCCTGCAAAGCCTCATCCTGAACTTCCACATCAGCCTGATGTTAATGTTAAAACGAATAGTTATGTCTATAACTTCTGATCCCTGAAGGAGAGGAACGAGGTACAACACATAAGTATGGGATATCACGCCCTCGCGTGTCCTGGCTGAAGAAACCTTTATTCACGCCTTTACGGCAGATGACGTGTGATGACACGCGCAAGGCCCCGCCCGCACATATAGCCGCTGCCATCACCGTCATCCCTCAGTTCGATAGCCGCTCTTCACCGAGCCAACTGCTCAGTGGGGCCACCCTGTGTTGTACCTCGTTCCTCTCCTTCAGGGAACAGAAGTTATAGACATAACTATTCGTTCCCTTTCAGTCGATTCACTCGGTACAACACATAAGTATGGGACCTATATACACGCCCCGCAGAGCAGCCACCGAACCGGAACGGGACCACCACATCCTTAGTGAGTGGTAGACCCAGCAGAAAGGACAGCATGAGCCACCGAAGGGGCTGTAACGTCCAACCGATAAAACCGCACAAAAGTGTGCGGCGACGCCCAATTAGCCGCTGCACAAATATCAGCCACAGGCACCCCTCTAAAAAGAGCCCATGAGGACGCCATCCCCCTGGTGGAATGAGCTCCCACCCCGTGGGGCAACGCAAAACCTCCGGCGCTGTATGCCAGCGAGATAGCTTCTACAATCCAGTGGGACAGCCTCTGTCTGGACAGAGCTCTACCTCTATTCGGATTAGCGAAGCAGACAAACAACTGGTCACACAAACGCACATCCCGAGTGCGCTCAATGTAGGTGCGTAGCGCACGCACCGGACAAAGAGAATGCACCCTCCTCTGCTCCTCAGATTCAAAAGGAGGGGAGCAAAAGCTCAGCAACTCAAACTCCATCGAACTATAAGATGCAGGCATGACCTTGGGAAGATAGGCGGCATTCGGACGCAATACGACCTTGCGGCCATCAGGAGAAAACTGTGTGCAGGCAGGATGCACAGACAGCGCATGAAGGTCCCCCACTCGCTTCGCCGAGGCCAAAGCGAGAAGTAATGCGGTCTTATACGAAAGAAGTTTCATATCTACCGACTCAACGGGTTCAAACGGAGGGCCACAAAGGGCCTCCAGCACCAAAGACAAGTCCCAAGCAGGGACACTGGACTTAAGCACGGGCCTCAGCCGGCGAACCCCTTTCAGAAAACGCACGGCGAGGGGATGCGCACCTGGTGTCACCCCGTCAAAACCGATATGACAAGCAGATATAGCCGCTAAATAAACCTTGATCGTCGAAAACGAAAGGCCTTTATCCAACAGCTCCTGCAGGAATGTCAAAACATCCACAATAGAGCACTGAAATGGGAGAGTGTGGCGGCCCTGGCACCATCGCTCGAAGGCTCGCCATTTGTAAGCGTACAAGCCTCTAGTAGACGAGGCCCTGGCGCTCTGAATCGTCGCTACCACACTAGGTGGCAGACCCTTAGCAACCAAGTTTAACCTCTCAGCAGGTAAGCATGAAGGTGCCACAGATCCGGGCGCGGATGAAACACTTCCCCCCCCGCCTGAGAGAGGAGATCCCTGCGGAGAGGAAGCTGCCAAGGACTTGCTGCAAGCAGGCTGATTATTTCTGCATACCACGACTTCGCGGGCCACCAAGGGGCCACCAGGATCAGAGAGAGGGAATGCCGACGCACCCTCTCCAGAATTGGAGATATCATTTCCACTGGGGGAAATGCATACAGGAGCACGTCTGGCCATTGGTGCGCTAGCGCGTCCAAGCCCAAGGGTGCATCGTGGTCGATTATGGAGAAGTACAGGGGGCAGTGAGCATTCACCCTGGAAGCAAAAAGATCTATTTGCGCCTCGCCAAATAGATCCCAAATCTGAGCCACTATTGAAGGGTGTAACCTCCATTCTCTCACCAGAGGACCCCCCCTGGAGAGAAGGTCCGGCCCCAGGTTCAGGTGGCCCGGGACATGGGTGGCTCTTAGAGTCAGAAAATGAACACTGCACCATAACAGCAGAGAGCGAGACAGCTGCAACAGGGGAAGAGAGCGTGTTCCTCCCTGCCTGTTTATATAAGACACCACTGTTGAATTGTCCGTCCTGACTAAGACATGCTGGCCCTGCAGGACTGGACGGAAACGCTTTAGAGCTAAGAACACTGCTAACAGCTCTAAGTGGTTGATGTGCAGCTGGCGCTGAGCCGCGGACCAGATCCCCCTCACTGACGCACCCTCGCACAGCGCTCCCCACCCACTTAGGGAAGCATCTGTGGACACCACCTTGCGAAACAACACCCTCCCAATCCGAGAGCCCTGGTGCAGTAGCCCGGGCTCCCTCCAAGGACGGAGAGCTAGCATGCAAGACGCAGTTACCGGCAGCCTCCTCCGGAGGTGACGCGAAGCACACAAACGGTGAGAGAGAGTCCAGCGTTGAAACGCTCTCATTTTCAACAGCCCAAGCGGCACTACGGCGATCATAGATGCCATCATGCCCAACAAGCGCAATATCGTCTGGAAACGCAGTCTGCGTCCCAGCTGAAATTGAGCGAGGCAGCGATGAAACGCGGCCACTCTGTGCTCTGACAACCGTGCGTGGCTGGAAAGAGAGCATATTTCCAGACCGAGAAAAGCGATCTGTTGACCTGGGATTAGCGAGCTCTTCTGAAAGTTCACAGAGAACCCCAGTGTCTGAATGTGTGACAGAACCCGCGACAGCTGCGTCTCCGCCTGTTCTCTGGAGCAAGCCACGAGAGCCCAGTCGTCCAGGTAGGCCAAGATGCGGATGCCCCTCTTCCTGAGGGGCGCTAGCGCTGCCTCGGCACATTTCGTAAAGGTGCGGGGAGCGAGCGACAGCCCGAACGGCAGCACTAGGTATTCGTAGGCTACGCCCTCGAATGCAAACCTCAGAAACTGCCTGTGTTTCGGGTGTATAGCGACATGAAAATAAGCATCTGTTAGATCGATTGTCGCAAACCAATCTCCCGGGCCGACTGCACTCAGGAGCTTTCTGAGTGTTAGCATCTTGAACCTGTACGTTCGCAGGTACGTGTTCAAGACTCGCAGGTCGAGGATGGGACGAAGCCCTCCCCCTTTCTTCGGAATGACAAAATAACGGCTGTACCAACCTTTGTCCGTCTCCGAAGCGGGGACCACCCGTATTGCTCTCTTCTGTAATAGCGCCTGTATTTCCTCTCTGAGTACCAAGGCTGCCTCGGGGTTGACAATGGTGTTCACGACTCTTTGGAAACGAGGCGGCTTGACCCGGAACTGCAACCGGTAACCCATGGCAACGGTTTGCAGCACCCACGGAGAGGGGGCGCAAGCGCGCCACTGAGGGAAGTGAGCAGCCAGCCGGCTGGCCTGCAGCACTGACGGCGGGGCGCCGTCGCCCCCCAGTGTGTCTGCAGGGGACTGCATCCCCTGCCTGACCTGGCTCATTTCGCCTGCAGGTTGAGCATTTGAGATTGTTTGAGAGTAAACCACACTCTTTATTGATTGCAACATGGGGAACATGTACATTTATACATTTTGTTGGGTGCACCTTTTCCGGGGCATAACAATGAAAAACAGCGGGAACACTCGATGTGGTCGCTTGAACATTCAACACATCTGAACCGTGTGCAGGGGTTATGTGCTTGGGAGACCGCGATAGGGAAGTGCAGCGCCTTCTGGGGCTGACAACCTGAACAGAACTTAAGCGGCACCTCTTGTGCGGCAACAGAGGGGTAAGAGCAGCGTCTCCCTGCTGCCGGATCCCTTCCCCACTCGCAATCACAGCTAGGAGGGCTGAGGCTTCTTCCTCCTGGGCGTCGGGTCCCGTCGGGGGCCCGGGGGAGGGCCTTTGCCCCAGGCCGACTGGCGTGGAGCTCGGGCCGGAGTACGTGCTCTCGCCGGCGGCCCTCCCACTCCAGCAGTGGGCGCCGGTCTCTTGCCAGCTGTCAGAGGAGCGGCGGGCCTGTGAGAGCTAGCAGTGGGCTTGGGCTGGGGCTGGCGTCTGGGGATGATGTCGCGCAGAGCTTCCGTCTGCTTCTTCCTCAGATCGAATCTAGCCTGAATGGCTTCAAGTGAATGTCCGAATAACCCAGCCGCAGACACTGGTGCGTCCAGATACACAGCTCTGTCTCTATCAGGGACGTCGGAGAGGGTCAGCCACAGGTGCCTCTGCGCCACCACTGTCGAAGCCATCCCTCTGCCCAGGGAGAGCGCTGCACAGCGAGACGCACGGAGGATGTAATCCGTGGTGACTCTAACCTCGTTAAGAAGAGGTGACAGCGGGCTGTCCTCCGGAACCAGCGATCCAAGCTCCGCCAGGCACATTGCTTGGTACGTCTGGAGCATGGTGACGGAGCTCATGGCTCGAGCGGTGCCGGCCTGAGCCCGATAAATCTTCTCCAGCTGCGAGGCCGAGAATCTGCAGTGCTTGGACGGCAGAGTTGCGGGGCCACCGACACCATGGTTATGGGACGGGGCCAGATAAGCAGCCAGAGACGGCTCCATAGGGGGTGGGTTAGCTAAACCAGCTCCCTCGGCGCCGTCCAATTCCATGTACTGTCCATAGCCGGGCACAGTGACGCGGGTAGACAGAGGTTTGTCCCATGACGCTGTTAGCTCGCAGAGAAAGTCTGGGAACATGGGGAGGCAGTTTTTGGCCGTTGCGGGCTCCGGTGGAAGGAAAAAACCCGCAAACCGCGACGGCTTCCGAGCTGGTGGAGGAGAGGGCCAGTCCACCTGCAGCTTCTCAGCGGCACGGCGAAACAGGGAGAAAAGAGAGGTGTCATCGTGGCCGACCGGCGCAGCAGCGGCGGCATATTGGGTCGACAATGAGCTCTCCTGCTCATCCTCCGACAAACCATGGATGTCCAGGCCGATGTCCAGCACGTCATCGTCTTCCTGGGGAGCGCTGGCGGGCTTCAACCCAGGCTGAAGCCCGTCAGCGCTCCTGCATGGTTCCGGTCCGTCATCGGCTAACCCGTCAACGTATTCCATGTGGTCAGCCCAGCTAATCGCGGGGACATCGACCTGAAAATTTTCGTCTTCGGACTCGGACGAAGCCGGGGCTCCAGACTCGGAAAGAAGAGGGTCATGCCGTGCGACAGCCGAGCGTCCCAGCACTCTTTCCACAAACGTCACCCGTCTTTCCAGGGTCGAGCGTCGGAGCTGGCGACAAAACGCACAAGCTTCGGGCTCCGTCAACGCTCTCCTAGCGTGGACGATCCCCAGGCAGACAGGGCAGGCATCGTGCTGGTCGCTGTCGTGCAAAGAGAAACCACATCCCTGAGGACAGGGGCGAACAGAAGATTTCTGCTTTGCTCGCTTCGGTTTGGAGTCCATTCCCAAAACGCAAAGCGAAACGCTGCACAAGAAAAACTTGAAAATAGCGCTCCGCGGGCAGCCTACGCACCAGCTGGGCGGTGGAGGCTAACACCAACAGGGGCAGTTAAGCTAGGTTCAAGTTGGCAGACAACGGAGCTAACTAGCAGTAGCTAGCTAGCCCAACTCAGCAGAGGTGTTCTCAGCGAGGTGAAGAGCGTAAGAACTGAGGGATGACGGTGATGGCAGCGGCTATATGTGCGGGCGGGGCCTTGCGCGTGTCATCACACGTCATCTGCCGTAAAGGCGTGAATAAAGGTTTCTTCAGCCAGGACACGCGAGGGCGTGATATCCCATACTTATGTGTTGTACCGAGTGAATCGACTGAAAGGGAACTGTTATTCTCAGTGTGGTGAAAATCCATCAGACCGGCTCTTCAGTCTGCACAGCAGAGCTTCTGTGCACAGAGCACCACTGGTTGAGTCAGCTCCACTAGTAACAGACTTTAATTCAAGTTTAACGTTTTTTTGACGTAGACCTGGGCTCTCACAGTGGCTTCATTGATGCATGTAAAGAACATGTGTTCAGTTCAATATAAAACCTCTGCCTAAACTGGGCAGGTATGAATGTCATAGACTGAGGGAAACAGCTCACACTGAGCCCTGCCTCTGGTGTACAATATGCCAGATCATTTGGTGTCTCTGTGTTACACGTTGGTTTTGTGTCCTGCAGGATGACAGCACAGGCGAGATGATCTTTGATGAGGTCTTCCACGCCTTGTCCAGGTGTCTGGCTGGTCTGGTTCAACCATTCAGAGTCCCTGGAACAGATCGATTTTTCAAGCCTAAGATCTTCATCACCATCCTTGCATATTCCTCCATCATTGGCCTCCCTTCACATCAGGTAATGACTGTAATTTACTTTAGTCATAAAAATGAATGAAACAAATGTCTTCGAGAGTAACTTAACGCCAAGAAAAGCAGAGTTTCTCTCTCCAGCACGTGTTTATTGCCCAGCCCACATTGGTGTGGAGTGCTTCACGCTTACTTTAATCTCTGTCTTTACTATGTTTGACTACATTTCAGCCACCAAAGCACACGTTGGGTTAGTTTCTGTGGGAGATGTTAGGCTGCTGTAGATGTTTGTGCAGTTCTCTGACGGTCTTTAATCTTTTGTTCCCTGCAGGTTTTGGTCCAAGGATGCCAGCTTGATAAAACAGACCTGGATGAGTTCTTGCATCACATCTACCAGCAGCTCAGAGCGTTGGAGAGTAGCATCGCAGAAGTCCTGCATCAGCAGCACGAACAGGCAAGTGCACACTAGCAGAAATGACACTGTGCTAGCAAGAATGCTGTAACTATTAGAGAAACACTGCAAGTGTAAAAGCTCTCACCAGCACCCTGTAAAGCTCCACCGTGCCTTACAAGCAAAAATAAAACAACATCCTACTTTATCAGACTAGATTAGCATCGCTCTTCAGTTTGACCCCGAACATCCTCTCCACGATTGGCTTCCAACCACAAGCACCTGTTGTATCCATGGTTACCAAAAACAGCATGGGTGTGATACTTTAGCCAACTGCGGCAGGTTTGTTACGCCCATGGGATTCACTTGTGACTAGGGATGGGTATCGTTTAGGTTTTATCCGATACCGGTGCCAAACCGGTACTTTTGAAACGGTGCCGGTGCTTAAAGAATGGAGAACACAAAATTGGTTCAAAAACCTCTCATGTTCAGCTGTTTTTTTTGTAAAAAGATAACAATGTTAGCCTTTTCTGCAGCTATGGGGCATATATGGTATCACTCTTGGCTGGAAGCAGTGCTTAAACAATGGAAAAAACACAAACTTTGTCCAAAAACCTCTCATGTTCAGCTGTTTCCCACTTTTTCTTTGGTCATTTTAGCCTTTTTGTCCAGGGTGAAGGGAGCATCTGCCATCAAACAAGAAGACAGCCGCATGTAGCTATGATGATGTTTGCTAGTTCACCTTACATGCATTAATGTAATAACGTGGTTAGCCTACTCAACGTAAATTACACACGAACAACATGAAGCTACTCACGCAGAGAAGAACGGCTGCTGCTGCATCATCATCCTCATCATTTCTGCTACACTGGCAGGGCGGGGCCAGGACTCCGGGTCCGATAACAGGCACCACACCCGCAGTAGATGTGCTCGGTGTGAGGTCTCGCAGCAAGCTATCAAATACGGCGCATTTCTCGGCTTTTAAAAAAACGCTATGCGTCGCCAGGTGTGTCATCAGATTCGAGGTGTTACCTCCTTTGACAGTATCACAGTATCAGCTTAAAGCACTTGTTGCTGCTGAGTTTGCATATTTTGCTGTGAAGTACAGCCGGACTTTGACCGCTTCGCCTTGGGCATTTTTAATCTGTAGCTCTGCTCTAAAAGAACGTACGTACCTGGACCCGCCTACTGTCCTCGGAAACGTAAAATGATTGGCTAGAAGTGAAAATAAAGCACCGAAATGTGCGCTGCTTTTCGGTCTGGTTACTACTGTTTATGTCAGAACCGGTGCCATCATGGGACCGGACACCGGTACCCATCTCTACTTGTGACCCCTGTTTGTAGCAGGTCATTGTTTTTAAGAAAAAGATCTTCTGTCAAAGATCTTTATTGAATGGTTCATTTTGGGAAGAAGGGCCAGACTTTAAACAGCTATGTCTGAGTCTTTTTGTGGGTCGACTGATTATGCAGGTCAGTAAAATATCGTCTCTCATCACACGGCTGATGATCCCAGGGGAGCGAGTAGCTGATATCCTGATATGTTAACAAACACAATTCCCTGCTGACATTATTCACTGTTATTTGCTAGAAAACAAACAGGGGCAGACTTTGCACTGCATTCAGTGCGTCACCTTGTCCACCTATGAAAGCACATGTTGTAACTGCCCTCAGCAAAGTGAACTAAAAGCTCCTCCACCTGGGGGCAGCTTGTGAGTCTACATCAAAGCGTGTCACAGTTTAATGCTGCTTTATAAAGAATGAGTGTGGCATTAAATCCTGCCTTTTAAATGTGTCCTAACACATTTATATTTCCTTTGCTTCTTAGTGCGTGGAGCCGTCACAGAACTCAAGTGACCAGAGCAGCGGCTTGGACGAGCACCCCCACCGGACGCAAAGTGTTTCCATGGTGTCAGCTGAAATGGGGCTGGTCAGCATGGTACGCCAGGGCATCCTGGCCCTTCAGCTGCTGCCTCCCAACTCCAGTGCAGGTTGGTGAAGTTACACTTCAAGTATCAGAGGTGTTATTTAGCAGTTTCTCTTTCGTTGTCGTGCCTTATTTAAAAAACGTCTCTTCTAAGAACAAATCTGTTTTTATGCAGATGATTTTGCACTTGACATCCACAGATCAAGAGAACTGTTTCCTCAGAGCCCAAAAGGTTGATTCTGTTCATCTGGACGTTTTCAGTGGGGGAGGAGTTTCGTCACTAATCTCAGCTGACTGCAGGTTTCAACCTTATAAACAGCACATTTCTGTGAAAAGGGAACGACCACCTCTGAAGCAGAGGGTGCATCTGTCTCCATCTTACATGCTGTGATTGCAGCCGTTCCCCACCTCTCTGTGAATGGGACTCATGGACATTGATCAGTGGTGATGAGGATTTGCATAATTATGATGAAGGTGACCTCCCAGCCCATTGTTCCTTCAGTGGGCTGGTTTCAGTCATTATGCAAATGTCCTGTTTATAAGATTGAAACCTGCAGTCAGCTGAGACTGAAGACGTGAAAACGCTGATGAAGAGTATCAGCCTTTTGGGATCTTCTTACCTGGATGATTGTTTCCTCAGAAATAACCGTTAACATCTGAAAGCACACAGTACTCCATCAGATATTACTGATGTTGTTTTCCTGCTGTATGGGTCAACTTATTGATCTGATGTGAACCACTGAAGTCACACATCTGGGACTTTGTCATGGCTTCCTTTATTCTGCAAGCCAAGAAACTGTTGTTTTTATTGAGTTTATGACATGATTGATGGAGGAAGAGTGCACACTCTCAGACAGGTTAAATCACTGATGCACTCAGTTTCTCTTCTGTAAAATGACAGGTGTACTTATGAGAGAAATAAAAATAGAGAGGTTGAAACTCTGCGTGCATTTGTTTTTTAACGTTAAGTTTCATTGATGAACAAGTAAATGCAGTCGCATAAAACACACATAAGCTTCCTGTAACTTTTAAAGGTTTTTAATGAATGGTTTTGTACCGCATGACAGTCATTTATGTGACGATCCTGGAGCGATGGATATAAAGTTGCCAGTGCTTTACAAAGAAGAATAAACTTGGAACACCGACTCCTTTCTTTACTTGTCTTTCTGTCAAAGGCATCATTATAATCACGGACGGGGTCACGAGTGTTCCTGATGTGGCCATGTGTGAAACCCTGCTGAACCAGCTCCGGAGTGGAACCATCTCCTGCTCCTTTGTACAAGTAAAGACAAGAATCTAACTCTGTATTCTGAATATACATTTTTGTGTGCAAGAACTGTTATCTAAAGCAGTCACAACAATCGTTTTCCACAATAGAAGTGATGATGATTATTATTTAAAGATATTTAGGGGATTCTCCAGCTGCTCGTCTCTGAGTCCTGTTTTTGCATGCACAGGTTGGCGGGGCGTACTCCTACGACTGCAGCTTTGGCTATATCCCCAACGTCGAGCTGATGAAGTTCATCTCATTAGCCACTTTTGGCTCCTACCTGCCCAGCTGTCCTGAAGTGGACCTAAACAGCGAGGAGATGAATGCCTACCACAAAGCATTTCTAACATACTCCTTCCTCAAGAGCCCCGAGTCCATGAACTCAGAGTATTTCTGTGGTGAGACAACGATGTACAAGTCTGATGCTAGTTTTTTCATCAGTCCTGTGAGCACTGGTTCAGTGACAGGATGCAACACAAATGAGCTCTGACAGTTTTTAAAACGGTGCAGAATCTAAATATTTATTCTTTGTTTTGAAACACAAAAGCTGTGTTTTTTATTGTTAACGTTTTTTTGAATCCTCAGTCTTAATGACTCATTTTACATGAATATATGAGCGTTCCCCCATCAGGCCTCACAGGACAGCACTCTGGTTGACACCACTGGTACCAAACGACCGGTACCGGTGCGTGAGTCGTTTGGTACCGGGCTGCGAGACTTGAGGCTCCGGTGTGAAGTTTATGGTTTTCAGGGTTTTTATCGTTAGCTCTGGTTCCCTGGGTCTTTCCTGTGTTGTAGTTGTGTCTTATTTTGAAAGAAATATTTACACGTTACCATAGTGACCAGAGAGCATTAAGGGGCAGAGAGGAGGATGTTACTCTCATGTTGTTGGTGCGTTTCAGGAGGACGCTGCTAATAAAGTTACACAGTGAATTAATATTTATTCTTATATTTACAAAACACCACAGTTTTTGTCTCGTTCGCATCATTTTATTTTGTTGTATTTATCCGCGACACCTTAAAAATATTGTCTGACATGAAACCGTCTGTGGAGCAAAAAAGGTTGAGGAGCGCTGATTTACACCAAGCCTTTTTTACATTTTACTGTCAGTTTTTACAGAAAAGCAGCTGCTGAATTATAATATTAATCTTAAGCGTATCACAAATACAAGATATGTTGAATTCTCTTAGTTCCATAGATTGTTAACAGTTACTTACCTGGGATCTCTTTAGCTACATTATATGAAAAACCAGTTATATTTCAGGTCATATGAAGGAATACATAGAATTACAAAAATGTCCGAGGAGTTCAAACACTGCTGCATTTATCGCTAGTCCTCTTGCTCTTCATTGTCAGCTTATTAGCGTTTGTAGGCCATAATCTCTTTATTGTTAGTGATGAAGACGATAGTGATGGTTCTAATCATCATGACACATACTAACTGCTTCTGTTTTTTGTAGTTTCCCAGCACAAGCTGTTCAACGAGCACCTGGTGTCGGCCAGTGGAAACCCTGCTCTGGTCATGAGGAGGAAGAAGCACACGGAGAAGGAGGTGCATGCTCATCTAATCAGCGTGCTGTCTGTGAGACTGAGAGAGGGCTACACCATCACTGACATCAGCCTCACTAAAGGTAAACGGCTGTGTGTCTTTACTAACATCTCACACCAAGTCAGGAAAACTGAATGTTTGTGTTGAGACTGAAGCTGCTGGTGACATTAGGTGGGACTCAGCTGGAGGTGAAGCTCGTGCTCTTATGGAAACACAACATGCACATTGAGTATCTCGCGGCTGCCTCCTGGCCACTGGACCCCTCCAAGAGAACCACCAGAGTGGAGGTGACGATGGAGGGGAGCTACGACATCTTGCACGACATCAGCTGCACCCAGAGGAAACCCATCACCAGCCAGTACCGCACCTCTGTCATCCGGCGCTTCTGGAACACACTGCAGAGGTACGACATGAGGACTGGAATCTGGTTTCCAGTTAGAGACTCTGTGCGATCCCACCATCATGTAGCCATATTGATATGAAAATCCATGTGCTGTTTGTCCTTTCCAGCATCAACCAAACTGATCAGATGTTGGTGCACCTGCAGTCGTTTAACTCGATGCCTGAGAACTACATGATTCCTGAGAGCACCAAAAATGGAGTTCCCCTGTTCTACATCCCTCCTGGCTCCACCACTCCGGTCAGCCTTGTTGCTATACTTCACACTATGTTGGGAACTTACCAACTCTTATGATCTGTGTTGGTGCAAGGTTTAAAAACTCTGTGTGTCACAAAGTGTTGCTTTTGCGTAGTTGCATTTTTTCTTGGGAAACTTTCATCCCGAATGCTCCTAAATCCTGCAGATTTATGAAGCAAGACACCAGAATGGACCTAAATATTCACAAATCGTTCTTATTGTTCCCGCTGTGTGGGACCTACTAACATGTAGTGTTTGTAGAGACCAGCTCTGTTTATCTGTTTGTCTCTTAACGCTGTCGTGTCTCTCCTCCTCCTCCAGGTCTTGTCTCTGCAGCACAGTGGATCCAAAGATTCCTCTCAGTCCCAGTTTGCATCATACTGGAAGCCCATCCTCTCCATGGACGCCAACTTCTGGCAGAGATGGCTACACATGCATCGCATTGTCATCATCCTTGAGCATGATATGTAAGAATAATGAATCTCCAAAAGTTGATTCTGTTTATCTGGACGTAGCGTTTTGTGGGAGAAACGTTTCGTCATCATCAGGTGACGTCTTCAGTCTCAGCTGACTGCAGGTTTCAATCTTATAAACAGCACATTTGCACAGTGACTGAAACCAGCCCACTGAGGGAACAATGGGCTGGGAGGGCAGTTCCTTCATCTTAATTATGCAAATCCTCATGACCACTGATCAACAACCACTGAGATTTCCTTACCTGGATGATTGAGCTTGCATTAAGAATAATGAAGCTCTTGTATTCTTTTTATCAGCCATATTTGTTTATATCAGCTTGTTTTTCTTTGCCAGTCTTTCATTGCTACCACAATACTTTGACCTTTGCAGGCCTGTCCCCAAACATCTGCACACACCTGGGAACAACGGGCGCTACAGCACCATCCAGTGTCGCATCTCCCACTCGGCCCTCACGTCACTGCTGAGGGACTGCAGCAGCTTCGTGCTGGTGGAGGGTTACTCGTATGTAAAACTCATATACAGGTGAGACGACAGGTGGTGTTGGCTGATGATGTTTAAGACTCACTGCTTCTGCCTCAACGCTCTTTGTTTTTTCTCAGCAGCTCTTCTGATCAGCCTCCCACCTCCTTCTACTTGGTGCGTGTCATCTCAAAGACCCCCTGCATGGTCCTGCGTCTGGGTTTCCCCATCGGCACACCGGCCCACATTAGGAACAAGGTACTCAGTCAAAAAACATGGGGCCAATACAATATCAGTGTTATGATCCATAGCTGTTAGTAGATGACAGTATTGTATTTTTCGTGCACTGTTTTTATAAAATGTGGTTCTCCGTTTCTTTTATGAGCAGTTTTGTAAAAACATGAAAGGAGGTTATAGGACACATGTATGCTCGGGGAACAAACTGCCCCACTTGTAACTCTCTGTGAGACTCGTGTTGTGCTTTGTTTTCTAAAATCAGATTGTGGATGAGCTGCGAGAGCAGATCCTCAAGCTTCGCTTCCCTCATCGTGTTCAGAACAAAGAGGCAACACCCAAAACCAAGAGGAAGGCTGTGGGCCACCCGTCTCCATCCAAGTCTCCCTCCATCCCTGCTCCCAAGCCTGCGCTCTCTGACAGACCCTGTGTGGTGGTGGTCAGTAAGCCTCTGGAAAAGCTGCTAATCAGGTCGGTCCATGTCATAGTAGGCCACCAGAGGAAGGTCATGTAATCTAATAATAAATAAATAAATGCATAACCACTTAAAAGTACTGGTTACACAGTTTGCTGTTGCTACCAACAGCAACTGAATGGAGACTAACTGCTGATCCTGTGCAGGTATGACAAGCTTCCTCTAGACTTCAGGACTCCCTTCATCTTCAACATGGAGACCTTCCCACTGCCCTCCAACACCGCTGCACCCCTCAGCGTGGCAGCAAACCGCACAGCCTCCTCGACGCTGGCCTCTCTGTCACGTTACTTCCTGCACCAGCGTTGGGTGTGGGCCGTGCAGAGCAGCCAGGGACCGGCTGTAGCCATGCAGGCTGTTGCCCATATCCTGTCCGTGCTCTCGGAGTAAGTTCAAACTATTAAATGTGATCTATTTAAAAATACCACAGCTACGAATATAAATGAGCCAGAGGAAAAAATGCACGCATTTGAGCAGCAGTTTTTCACCGTGGTTTTGATGGTATCTACTCTGTGGTTATGCAGCTCTCCCATAAATCAAACTGGAACAAACAAAGATGATTCTGATCTAAATTCAGGATTCTTTAAGTGCCGTGTCTCTCTTTACAAATTTCTTCTCTTTGAGATGCAAAACCTTAAAATTGTCCTGATGTCTGCAGGATTCGCCTGTCAGAAGGCTTCAACTTTGCTGCCAGTGGCGAGGGCATTATAAACCTGGTGATCGAGCTGCCAATGAAGGTAAAGAACAGCAGGACAAACTGCTCTCCCAAAGTGATTCTCTGTGATCCTGATTTGGTTTTATTTGTGTCTTCAGGGAACCTCAGGAGACGTGGACAGAGAGAGTCACTCTTGTATTGTTCAGTATATCCTGTTTCCCCCTCACTCTACCTCAACGAAGGACAGGTAAGCCTGGCAGTACCCATAGTTTAGACCAGGACACGCTGTTAGGACGCAGCTTTTATTAAAAGCAACAGGAATGTTTGTCACTTGGTTTGAGTTCAGCGTGATCAAAGTCTACGTTTACTTCACCTGTTTATTAAAGCTACAAATAACAAAAAACAGTAACATGTACATAATGCAGCATTTTACATCCAGGCTCAGTTTGACTGATTTATTCATGTTTATTGCAAAGCTGCAGCTGGTCAGCGTGTGGTATCGACAGTGATGAGGAAGAAGCTGTGTGACTGACATGTTTATCTTCCGCCAGCAGCGTGTCGTTGTCATTTAATCTGAGATACCCTGATGCTGTGTCGATGTCTGCAAAGTGTTAATCTAACACGAAGCCCTTTAACACAGTTCAAAATGTTTGTGCAGCTCAGCTGAACTCTTCAATTTTCAGCATTTTGTTTTGTCTTTCGTGGAGTTCTAGCTTCTCCACCGACGACGACAATGACACCGAGGTGGAGGCAGTCGACCTGGACACGGAGCTGAACCTCGTGACCGAATGCTGGGTGGAACCGCAGTGCGGCACGGTGAACTGCACGGATCAGCACCGCTCCTTTCAGGGCCTTAAGTACCAGGAGCTCCCTCGAGCAGTACGAAAAGCTGGCTGATACAAGCTGCTCTCAAACTAGAGCTCAGTTTGCTCCGTTTGTGTACGTGAAGCTTTGCTCGTCAAAAGCAGCAGGTTTGGTTTACGCATCCCTGTTGTGTTGCAGATCTTCCCGAGGGACTTGGCCTGCATGTCCACCATGATGACCTTTGAATATCTGAGTCAGCTGTGTCAGAATAAGGATCAGGTCTGCTCTCTGCCAGCTGGACTCAAGGATGCACAAGGTAACAAACGTAGCTTTTAATCAGCGTTAGCAAAACGTCTCACATCACAGAAACGCCTGCAAGAGTCGTGCCTCGCTGAAGTGTTAGCACTCAGTCTGCCGTTGTTAGACGTTTGTTGAGCTCATTCTAGTCAAACATTAAACTAAGGCTGAATACATTAAAGCCTTGATGGCTCAGCGGATGCGATTCTCCGGTTTTTGCTTGTTTGAAAATGTGATGATTTTCCATTATGTGTGCGTGCAGGAGAACATCTGGTCTCTGAGGAGAGCATCCACATGGTCCCTTTCCAGTTTGACCTCATTAAGCTGCTCCCAAAATGCCAGCAGGTTGAGCTGTTTTTCGTCACATTCAGCACAGGTATGTACAGCACGTTTTACGTCAACCTGCTTTAGACAGAGTAGCGTACTGTATATGAGGGCTCGCTGATCTTAATGCATCTCACTTCCATCTGTGTCCTACAACATGCATCTATACGCTTAGAAATGATAATAAATAAATATAATAAATCGATTTGAGCGCGTTTCCCTTTTTGTGCTCAGCGACGGGGAGTGAGGAGCAGATGAACAGCTCCCACTGCCTGCCCAATGAGCTCCTGCTCAGCCTCTTCCACACCAGCCTGGAGAATGAGCTGAGTGACAGAGAGATCCCGTTAGCTGACGGGGACCACGTCGCCTTCATGCATCACATCTTGGAGCGGGAACGAGACGGCCACGTCGCTCCTTTCTCCCTGCCGGTTATTAAAGGTCTGTACGAGTCTGTGTCCAAGTGGACGTGAATCTAGCCAGAGTATCTCCTGGAGGTAGATGATCCCATTATAATTGGAAAAGAATGATAGGAGAGTAACAAAATATGAGTGTTTTGTTCTCTGTTTTATCAGTTTCTCTGTCGTCTCGGTTTCTTTAGAGGAGTGCGTCAAGCCTCCAGAGAAACAGGACACGGTGACGTCATTCTACACGGCCGGCAGCAGCAGAGAGGTGATGGGGTCAACCAGCACTTTACAGGTGATCTCCAACATTGGCACAAAACCAAACCTGTGTCACTTTTAAGTGTTTTTTATTTATGTTGTTATAATGCAGCTAGTGATGATCTGTTGAAGCCTTTGAAAATGTTTGAATCCTTACAGCCGTTGGTGCCTTTAGGCCACACACGTCTGTGATACTTGTAGTGTTTTCTTTCAGTCTGCTGTTTCTAGTTAAACGTACTAAAGTCAATCATGGGATAGGAATGCAAACATTTCTCTAATAAATTGAAATAGTCCTTTTGAGCTCTCTGACTGTTTCTGCGGGTAATGAGGCCACAACCACACTGGAAATCTGCAGTGGGAGCTGCTTCAGGTCCCTCGTTGGTCTTTCCTGTATTCGTGACAAATGTCTGTTGTGTTTGGCAGAGTTTCAGCAATGCAGACCTTGTGGATGAAGAGCCCCTGTTGTTGGAGAGCAGCTGCTCTGCGCCACAGTGGAGATGTTATGCCAAGTGCATCAGCTCCCAGCATCTAATCCTCACCTTCCTTCCTGCTACCTTCACAGGTGAGTCTGGAGTTTGTTGGCTGTGGTGCTTCTAGCGCGCTCTCATGATGTTTGTTATGTTGCAGATGTTCTGATGTTGATGGCTTCAGGAGAGACCGAGCCTCGGAGTAATGTGAGCACACAGGAGGACGACGCTTTGACCCCCAGCAACAAATCTCAGGCTGACTCTTTGTCTGGATCCACTGGTGGCTTTGAAGGGTCCGAGTCTGGACTCAGCCTGCGCTCTAGTCGGCGACTGAGCTCCAGCACCGCCAGGTCCCCTGTGCTCTCATCTCCATCTGATGGCCAGACTGGAGCTGCTGACTCCCAGACCCTGGAGCAGAACAGCTGGGACAGCAGAGGCTCAGAGATGGAGAGTTGGATGCCGGGCTCAGGTGAGCCTAAAACCGCACGTCTGCAGGGTTTGAATTGTTCAAACATTTTGCACAAAGATTTACGTTTTTCTGATGTTTCCAGATGCTGCAGAAAAAGAAGGAGTCCACTTCTCTGAGCCACACAAGTCAGACTTCCATATCAGCCTCAGCAGACAGCTTTCCCAGCAGAGCACTGGTGACAGCAGCCAGCTGAAGTGTCCAGTTTACGTCTACAACTGTTCACTGGAGAATCTGAAAGAGCAGCTGGTTCACCCAAACTCCAGCCGCCAACCCAGGGACGTCTTCTTCAGGTACTGAGGGAAAAACAAGCAAGCATTGAAATCCTGAAAGACAAGGAAGGTTTTACAGTTGTGTTGCCAGTTACAATTATAAAATGATAAGAAGGTCTTATAGAATTATTGTATATATTTGGGTCTCTTTGTAACCTTGGCTATCTCATAATAATGACACTGTTATTGCCTGGAACACAAAAACCGTCACCAAATACTGAATATGGATCATCTAACCCAGTCTTAGAAGTACTAGACGAAGAGGAGCTGTGTTGTAATTAGGCTTTGTCATGATTGTGTGACGCACTGCGAGCCTTGGATTGTTGCAGTGGAGATGTTAACATGTGTGTCTCTGGTTGTCTTCACGGGGGAGAATAGAGCCCGAGATGCAGAGTCCTGGGAGATGTGTCAGCAGATGAAGTTCAGGTAGCACACTGTCTGTCTGTCTGCTCTCCTTCTGTCTGCTGAGGGGCTGCTCAGCTTTCTCTGGACACTTCTGGCAACTTGGGGATGCGCTTGTAGAGCGGGACAGTGTGGCTTTCCTAAAACTAGGCTGGTAAAAGCATCTACTCCCCGGGCCTGTCTGTGCTTCCTCCTGTTGCTGCAAACATCAGAGAAAACCACAGACACTCATCAAAGGGTCACATTTCTTCTTCTGTTGCTTATTTGGAGCTCTGACATTGTTGAAGTCTCTTAAAACTGTGGCCTTGCCTTCATGCCTGCTGTCCTGTCCTACTGAATAAGACATAAAAATGATGTTTGGTATCATAAATACCAAGACGTGTTTTTTTTTTTTTTTGAGGTTGTAAATCAAAATTGCCTCAGACACTTCCTGTGGGATGGGGGAAGGACTGCAGGTTTAAGACACTTCCAGTTTAGACTGATATTTAAACCTGGGATCTACATCCATGTTTTATATACAAGGTTTTTATCCACGAACATGAATTATGAAAGTCTCAGCGGGATGCTGGCCTCGCTGTATTTATATGTATTAACACTGATACTATCACAGGCTGCAGTTTTATCTGCTGCTCTTCAGCTTTGTAATTTGTTTTAGTGGAGAACCAGCCTCACTGCTGATGAGCCAAGGATTACACATGAACTATAGTTTTAATTCAAAGAGATGATGTGGACAGATCAAACTTTCTGTTTACATTATTTGTGCTGGTGCGACTGAGTAATGCAATAATTCAGTTTTCTGTGTGAAACAGCACTCACTGCATGCTTGAAGCTGACAGCAATAGTTTAAAATAGTTGGCAGTATTTACTGGTACACCTCAGAAACACTGAATGTGGATTGTAGTGATATTTGAAGCCAAACTCTGTTGGGTCGGCAGGATATTTGTCAGGGATGATTATTGATACCTGTTATTCTATATAAGAGTGTCACACAGACACTGCACTCTGAACAGTGCAGATCAGCCTATTTAACACAACATGCAGTTTACACGAGACAGTTTTATTTCTTATATGAATGTTATTTATTTTAACTGTCATGAACAGGATGTGACACGTCATAATAATAACAACTGTGCTGCATTAAAACAGCAGGTGGGATAGCCAATCGTTAAGTGATGACGTCTGAACAAACTGCTCCGTGTTTATTAAGGCTGTTGTGTTTTTAACATGTTTTAATACTTTGTACCTTGTTCTAATCTCAACAAGCCCATAAAAACAGTCAGTGATCACTGTCGGCCTCTCTCGGTTTTAATCATCACTGTTCATTTTACAGCTCAGTGTTTAAACCCTTACGATGTAGCTGCAGCCCAGCAGCAGTATGTTAATGACTAACCTCATATTGTGGATGGATTATCTCAGTTGTTCTCCTGCTGAAGTTTGGTCCTTTTACAGCATCCTGCCATGCCATTACATTTGTCTCTAACCATCAGGAACCCTCACGTTAACTTTTATCCAGTGGAAGAAAGTTAGCTTCATCCTTCAGCTTCACTGTGTTTATGCTAACATAGCTGTGTCGCTAGCGATCACGTAGCACATCATTATATAGCAGCTAGCCCAACTTCAGTAACCCTACAAACGTCACTGCTGTTTAGTTTTCTGTCTTCATTTATGTTGGAAGTGACAGCAGAGCTGTACGTTTGAACCAGAACGTGCCAGATATCATTTAATCTGGAGACTTCCCACGTACCACTAGATGGAGCCAAAGTACCACCAGTGGTACGTGTACCACAGTTTGCCAACCACTGATGTAGCGGGAATGCAGAGACTGGTGATGCTTAAACTGACAGCATGGGGCCATGACATATTTGTAAACATGTAAAGTTATGCTGATGTTTATAAACAGAAGCATACTGGAGTCTATCCTAATACTTAGAATGGGTTAACTGGGAAACAATAAAAGACTTCCTGTGCTTAACTAACAGTTAACTCTGGGTGTCAATACTGAATTAAGACTGTTGTTTAGATGTTTGTGTCTTATTTTAAGTTTAAACTACAAACCTATAAACACACACAAATAATTTCTACACTTAGGTTAAAAATAGAAATATTGTTAAATGACTCGTCTCTCCCTGACTTTGACCTGATAAATCATGTTTGCTCCTCCCCTAATTCAGCGCTTCAGATGCTTGCTGTGGAGGTTCAGCTGTCCCTCACAGGCTTATTGGCTCCTTCGATGATGCTTAATCCCCAGTCCCAGTCACATAAGCATAGAGACCAGTCAACAACCACTGGTTAACATGGAAACATTCAAATTTATTTGCTTTGGGAAATGCATGTCGGTCATTTAGCAGTCGGTCAGAAGGATTTTGGCTTGTGAGGGTTTCATCGACTGGTCTCTCGGCCTTGTGACTGGGCTTGTACTGTGGTGCAGATATGGGTTCATGTAAGTGCTTATGCAAAACTAGGTGCAGTGGAACTGTCTGTATTTTAACCAGCACTGTTTTCTACATGTGTGAAATTGAGGTTTTATGTACTAACGTAATCTATCCCTGTGGGTTCAACTGATCCTTCATCATCCTGTCAGACCCGGGTTCCTCTTCTCAGTGTCTTTTCTGTGCTGTTGTTCCCCAGCAGGTCTCTATCTCAGGATCGCAGCAGTCAGTCTCCTTGGACCGACCTCCTGTCTCAGCCTCACAAACACAAGGAGCTGGCCAACTACTGCAGCATGCTGCAGGAGCATTACCACCAGAGCTACGTCAAAGGTGATCTGTGTCCACCAACACGAATGCTTCAAGCTTAACTGAGTAGTCAAAAAGAAAAATCCTTACTCCACCAAAACACACACACAAATGAGGATCTAAGGTCCATCACAGCAGTGCAACATGTCACAGTCGTCCATGATTTCACAGGTGTTAAAATACAGTGACTGAAACTCGTCCGAGCGTCGTTTGGTCACGCGTCCATGTTCTTGTCAGGTGTATACCGCAGCCTGCAGCAGTCCTACAACATCAGCTCCCAGGACGTCCTGATGGCGATGGACTACTGTGAAGAATCGCTGCAGGAGATCGACATCACCTCCTTCCTGCAGACGCTATGTGGACACATCAGGGTCTTCAGGGAACACGGCAAGACTCCAGGATGGGGAGGAGGGCCTCTGAAAGCTTCAAGAAGCCCTGCCACGTTTATCCTTGGTGAAGCTGAGGGGGAGCAACTCGATGATAAAGTGGCCTCTTCATGCAGGTGAAGCCAATCATCAGAATCAGACACATGCCAGTCTTTGAGAAACGAGTTGCTTCTATTTAACAAAGTTAAGTTACAGCTTATCACCTTCTTATATTTTGCTTTACATAAAACATCTCAGCATAGGGGGTAACCCACGTTTCTGCCCATCTGTCTGTGGATCTGTTTATCTGGGGCTAGTGGCATGCAAACCATCAGCATACAGTTTAGTCATTTGGTAATGATTTAAACTGTCCAGCAGGTGGTGCTGTCTGAGCTGGTGAATTCACATCCACAGAGGCCTACGTCAGGGTTTTCTTCACATGTGCTGATGTTGGTGTGACTCAAACATACTTTGATTCGTTTGTTATATTAATGAACTTTATTTATTCTCCACTTTTCTGTAAAAAGAGGGTTTAGTTCTATTATAAACAAATCTTTGTTTCTTGTAGTCACACTTCTAAGCACTCGTCTTCTCACTGTGCTTTACATGGTCAGGGAAAGACTTAGTAAACTGCAGTAAAAACTATAACATTAGACCTCCAGACCAGCCCCTGCAAGCAAGCGAGCGTGCGGAAGAAGAGCTTCAGTTTACCAGGATGAGATCTCTGACAGGAGCCGAAAGAACGAACACAGCACAAAACTATGATACAACTAAGCAGAGTTTTAGTGTCATTTAGCTTCATGAAAATGTTTGTAATGTAAGAAGTATAGATGGTGTCTGTTTCCTAAATGCAGTCTGCCACCGGTGGGCCTGTGCTCCCACAGTGGGCTGCTCTGTTGGAATAATGTGGCGCTCTGAGACCTCCAGGATGCCAGAGCTGTTTGAGACGTGATAAATGCATGTTTCCCTTTCACCAGTCATCATTCAAATAAAGCAACAAACCACCACACCATGTTGCTAATTGTCCTTTGATGAATCACATCTGTTAACACGTTCCAGTTCATAAGTTTGCTGTCAGTGTGTTGGCTTTTCCCTTCCAAAGCACTTTTATAACGACTGTTTTAAGGTCAGTCTGCAATAAGATTCATGTTAACTGACACAGTTATTAATTGTGTGGTATTTCTGGCTGCAGTACTGAAGTGGAGGACACCAGTGAGGCTGAATCCAGAGGAGTTCCTGATTCCTCTGCTCCTACATCTCCACCGATCAAGGAAGAGCCCAAGAAAGGAGCGATAGCAGAATTCCCTCTGACGCTGCTGCAGACACAACCCGCGTGTGACGTGTATCCAGATCTGCACAAAATAATACAGGTAGTGTCTGAAGGGGGATCCCGTACTCTTCAGTTCCTTAAAGCTGATTCTTGGACCAGAAAGCTAACGGCTTTAAATAATTATCATTTCAATTTTAAACTGTTGTCAGGATAAATTCATGGAGATCCTTTCTCAGTATTTCAAAAGTGTTCCCTCCAACCCACACTACTTCTACTACTCTCCACCTTCATCCAAGAAAGAGGTGAGTTTGCTGTAAATTTGCTACAATATCATGCGTCACATAGCAGGTTAGATGTTATAAAGAGGGATGGATGTCATCAAGGATTTGGACAAATCAGATGTTGGGGGGAAACTAAAAACTGTTTATTTCAGAGAAGCAAACCGAAGAGAGGTGAGTCTGTATCTCTATATCTGAGCATGAACCTTGCTGCTCTGATTTTCCTTCACAGGAGTCGGAGGACGGCGAGATGAAAAGACGGGCGAGTGAAGAGCTGCTGTCAGAAGCTGAGCCCGCCACTGAAGACGGTAAAGGCCGTTCTGAAACGTTTGCCTTTAGTTTGGGTTTGTTGTTAGTCTCCCGTCAGCACTGTGGTCACACATTCAGTTGTTCAGTGTTCAGCAGTAACAAATGTTAAAGGTGGAGGACCTTTCATGTTTCGTCCTTCATTAAGCACAAGTTGTTATACTGCTAAGCTTCCCTGAAGCTTCTGTGCAGGAGTATCGTAGCTTTTTTGTGTTTGTTGTTTCTTTTCTTCCTCCTGTAGCTGTTGATAACCTGTAGCCAAAAGGCTGATAGTGGAATCATCGAAATTACTGTGAAAACGTGACTCAACAAAAGGGCTGTTGTTGTTGGAGGAGGCTACAAAAGATAAAATGTGAGACTGATAGAAAGGGAAAATAAAACGAGTGAATTTTCAGCAGTCGTCCATCCTGTGCTCTGAGCACTAAATTTCAGATATTTCTCTCCAGTCAATAACAGCACCTGCCTGCTCGTGAGCGTTACACAAGTGGCTTTTTATAATGGAAAGCAATCGTTATGGTGACTTCAGCGTCTGGGAGAAAGGTGTAGAAGAACTCAAAGCAGGGTGAAGATGAGGAAGACTCTGAGGCCGAGCCCAGTTAAACTGATCATTTTAGTACGGCTCATTTCACATTTAATATCCAGTTAGTGCTTCATCAGTTAGTTTTTAATCAGCCGTCGTTATTTCAGCGACTTCTGTTTCATGCTTTAGAAACGCGAGACACATCGCCTCCTTTTGAGGTGTCCCGACTTCAATAAATGTGGAGCAATGAAACAAACAGCAGAGGTCCAACGCACACAGGAGAAGAAGTCTGCAGCATCACATCAGCACACGTCTCCTGCTAAGAACACACTTGAAAATGCTTTTATAACATCAGGGTTAACGCCCCTTCTCACGTCGATTGCAGATCAAATACATCGATTGCAGTAAATGGTACATGTTAGATGGCTAAAAACAGACACAGAAGTTCCTCTTTCTATAACAGCTTCCATACATGGCAGTAAATTTCCAGCCTAGACGGTCCCTGAGGGCTTGTCCTTTTCTTAACTTGTCTTCTGTCATCTGTTACCAAGCAAACTGAAATGCAGTTAGAAGCTAAATGAATTTCGGGCTTTTGGCCTGGCAGGATTATGTGTTTGTAAGCGTGTGCGCTGTTTATCCTTCTGTGCTCCAAGTCACCTACACTATAGATTGTGAGGACATAGCGCTTCACAAAGCTTAAAACCTTCTTTAAGAGACTGAGCATCAACTCTGAATGAGCACAAACATGCAATGTGTATAAAATAATTATAGCTGCACCTGTAAAAAAAGGTTAACATGGTGGCAATAACTTTAATAAGCATCTCTAATGCAACATCAGTGCTGTGGGATATATTACTAATACAATGTTAATAATGCAGGTTATATTGTAGCAGTAAATGATCTCTGTACAGGTGTCTGATACTCGTCTGTGTATTCATATACAGTTATATGCCTTTACTGTTAGACACTGACACAAACACATAAGTTATAACTCAGTGAGTAACCTTCAGGGATTCCAGACGTTCATGTGGAGTCCTTTATTTCCTGGAACGCCCAATGCAGTCCTGCGTTATCGAGAGAACAACGTCAAGACAGGGGTCACTTTTCCCGTAGTCGGCATGTAGCCCACATATGCACAACAATGCATAACAGGCAGGATCCACGTGGTCCCTGCGGGTCAATAAAAAGCCTGAAAGTAAAATAAAGTCTTTCCTAAAACCTTATTTAACCAAAGACGTGAAACAACAAAAAGAGTTTGCAGAGTTTATGATTCTTAGGACTACTTTAAAGTTGTCTTGCTACACTTGCAGAAAATGTGCCGTCTTCCTGCATAATGACGGAGAGCGACACAGATCTGGTGGTGGAGTATGAGGAGCACCCAGGCAGCAGCTCCCAGGGAGAGGGTGAGGACCAGTCCCTGTCTGACTCCAACACTGTGAACCAGGACCAGGACTCGTTCAGCATCCTGGAGGGAGAGTCCCTGCTGGAGAACGAGGCCCCACAGCTGGACATGCCACCACTGTTTGTTCACATCACCTGCTCTGTCAACATGAAGAGCTGCCATGGCTCCGTGCCCATGCAGACGCTGCCCACGTGCCTGGGTGAGTACAGCTGACTGCTTTCCACCTAAGTGGCTTCTTTCTGTGCAAGGAAGCATATCTGAAGCTGTGTTACTCTTTTGCTTCTATAAATCACCACTTTGGACAAAGAGCTTCTTCTTCACACTGTTAATTTTGTTCCCGAGCTTACTTCACAGTTGTGTTTGCAGGTGAGGTCATTTCCTGCCTGGAGAATGCTGAGGCGGTGCAGTCTGTAGATCTGAACGAACTCTCGGTCACGCTGGATATTTTTGTTCTGACGCTGCCTCTGGAGATCGAAGCCATGGCGGACTTCCATCATAACAGGTCGTGTGCAAAATCCAAATTTGTTTTTTTATCTCAATTTTACATCCTGATCGATTGCAGTAAAGATCCTTTGTAGGAGCGTTGGTAGGATTTTAATGAAATCACACTTTTTAAAAGCGGTGACACAGAGCAGAAATAAAGACAGAAACTGGTGACGTTGCTTATTCTGCAGTGAATTTCTCAAATGGCCTTTAAAGAGTTATTGATGCCTCTTTGGGCAGGACGTTACTCACTTTCCTGGATTTGACCACAAAAAGCAAACAGAATGAAAGGAAAGCTGAACATGAACCAAAAACAGACCCTTTCAGAGAACAAAGGATCTTTCTGCACTGCTCTCTGAATTAAAGTGGCTCCAGCACAGATGAACCAGGAACACCTTTGAAAGAGAAACACGACAAACTGGACCACAGTTTGTCAGCGTTTATGTTACCCAGTCCTAGTGCTCGTTAGCTCTGCTGGTGACCTGTCCAAGGTGTACACCGCCTCTCAACCTGTGATAGTCGCAGCCAGATGAAGAGATGAATAAATGTCAGGCAGATGAAACTCAATGAGAGCATTTTAGCAAATCACAAGCTTTGAAAGTAAAAAACAGCTCTGTGAGATGGAGGCGGAGCTTCATTTTAGACACACCCCACTCAGGACCCTGGACCTCTATCTGCCTGTATATAATCATCCATAATGCACATCTAAGAAAACACTGCAGCATCAGTCTGGATCTCACAGACAGTTGGTAGATGGACTCCAACAAGCCTTAGAAAAGCAAAGCAACAGTTGTGGCTGTGTCGGTATTTCACTGATGACTACACCAGCACATCTGAAATATCACTCCATTCATTTTACTACAATTAAACACGTGCTGTTTCCTTTTATTTATTTCATTTTTTTAAGTTGAATTAATTGATTATTTTATCCACAGAAAATATCTTATTTCAGTCATTTTTCATTCAAAGACTGCTAATTTCCTGCTACCAAGTTATTATTGTTTCTATCATCGTGTAAACCTAAAATAATCAATTGTAATTTTTGTCTTCATGTTCAGTAGTTATTGCTTATTTTAGATTAAATTGACGGGATTGGAAGTGATGATTAGCAGCAGCACCAGAGTGAAGCTGTTGGCAGGAGACCCATGCACGCACTGTGTCTTTGAGTCAGTCTGAGTGTGGACTCCATGATGTTCACGTCAGCTGTCTCCGTGTGTAGGTACACCTCAGAGAGCAGCATGAATCGTTCACCAGGGCAGCCCTCCTCCTATCGCTCTGACGAGGAGCTGATGGCCGTGCTGGACAGTCTGAGGGGAGGAGGTGTCAACGGCATCTCTGGTGACCCCTTATCCAAACTCCCACTTCCCCACAAGTTGGCAATCCTGGCCACAATGGACGAGGTGAGTCCTCCCACACGTGACAGGTGGGCAGCTTTTCCACATTACTGAAGCGTGCAGCGTTCGTACACTTCACAAGAGCATTTCTAATAGTCTTTGTGAAAGATTCACTGAACAGATATCTGTGCTTCCTGCTGTTCCTGCACACACACACACACACACACACACTAGCAGTGCTGCTCTTATCCTGGTTTCTCTCGTGTGATTCAGATCCGCTGGCTGCTGGAGGATGAGATCGTCTCTGCTCTGCGTCACTCTCGGGTCATCGGCCCGGCCACGCTGCAGAAAGTGGCGGAGCACGTTTTACGCTCCAGCGGTCGACTGCACTGTCACTGTGAGGAAGTCCCGCTTCAGTTTGTCTTTGGGCCTGAACAGTCGCTGGAAAAATTCAAAGAGGCAAGAAGAACAAACAGGATTTAAACTTGAGACACAAAGTTTCTCCAGGAATGTTCTACAAAAACATGTCTGCACATATTTGTATGAGAACATGATAGGAGTTCATTAATGAATCTTTAATTTTGTTCTTGCATATGTGCCTACAGGCTGATTCACAGGCATGCACAGAGGTTTGTTACTTCTGTATAGATGGACGTATGAATATAAAGTACAACGTTTGTTTATCTTGCAGGAGTTTCGTAGGATGTCTTTCTCTGGCTATGTGTTAAATGGAGAACAGGCCGGCTTCTACTATATGTCTCTGAGCAGACTGCACCCTCAGAGGATCCGAGAGACCGAGAGGCTGTCTGAGAGCACTGCATCCCCCCCACAACAGCCTGCTGCCGCCACCATATCCTGCAGTGCTGCAGCTCAGGCGGAGACCACGACGCTCGAGAGCGAAGCAGAAGCTCAGGCCGACAGTGAGGTTAGATACATCAGTGACTGTGATGTGCAGAGGAGGGAAAATACATCAGATCAGCCTTCATCTGTCCAGCTGTGCATTCAGTTTGTTTTTATGTTGTTATTGACATCAGCATAAATCCATGATCGGAAATAAATCAGGTTAAATTTTAAGACGTATAGTTGGTAGAGTTTATCTGCAGGAGTTTATCAGACAGAATGACTCTAACTTTTACTTGAACTCTGTGCAGAGTGAGGACAGGAAGCCAGTCAGTGTTGCTGCTGATGCTCTCAGTGACACGACTCCGGACGCTGGTGAATCAGTTGCAGCCTTGAAGCCTGAAGCAGATGACTCTGTTAGCATGGTTGGGGACAGAGGTCAGCCCAGTACCCCCCAGCTGCAGGCAGAGAGCTGCACAGAGGCCAGCTCACCCCCAAAGACACCCTCGAGTGTCAGCCTGGCTGAGTCCGTGCAGTCGGCCTCTCACAGTGAGTTTCACATTCATACCTGTTTAGGTTTGCTTGTTTCACTGTTTTGTTGCACGTGTGTCATCATCATGTCCAGTGATGATGACACACCTTACATTTGTACTTTATTCATTCCAGAAGTTGGTCAGTAAAAAAAGAAACTTCATATAAAAAGATAAATATAATGCATAATAAATCTTAATAAATACAAGTATTAAAAAAATAAAGTCCGTGTAAAAGTAAAATGTGAAGATATTGTAACAGTAACCGATTCTTTCAGCGTGGTGCACCGTTCGGGTTTCAGCTCTGTAGTTTAACCTGCGTAGAACAGAGACGCGCTCCTCTATCACTTCTTGTTTTCTCTCCTCAGGTGGCGGCAAACTCAGGCCGAGTCGAGTCCAGAGTGTCGTCTCCAGCCAAGGCAGCCTGGACTCAGACATGCAGGGTAAGTGCTGCACAAAGCTGAGTGAGAGGCTCCCTGTGGGGGAGAGTCATAGAAACACCTGAAAGGTTCAAAGTGTCTGCTTTACAGAGTCTTAATTCTTATGTTATAGACGGTTCATGTCAATGCGTCTTCAGAAGAATGGTGGAAACATGTTAAATACAGACGTAATGCTGTGTTGACAGGTTATGATGGTGGCAGCAGCGACTCTGAGTGTGAGAGCTCCACCCTGGATGAACAGGAGTGCCAGGCCCGGCTTATGCCAGACTTCTGGCTCATTGTTAAGATCCACCAGGACAGAGTGACGGTGTACTCCCACTCCAGGTCAGAGTCATTTAGTGATTCCCATTTTTCATTCATTTAGTAACAAGTGACCTAAAAACAACTATACAGGTTTTAATTGAAGCAACTGTAACAAGTTTTCAAAGAAGCCCCTGTTTAAGGACCCGTTTTTATTTTTATAGACATGAAAAATCAGAACCGTTTAAAGCAGGGTGTCGGACTCCAGGCCTCGAGGGCCGGTGTCCTGCAGGTTTTAGATCTCACCCCGGGTCAGCACACCTGAATCACATGATGAGTTCATTACCAGGCCTCTGGGGAACGTCACAACCAGGGCTCTAGAGTGCCACCAATTTGGTTGCAAATGCGAGCAAATTTTTCAGTGGTGCGACTAAAAAAAAATATTTGGTTGCACCTGTGCGACCAACTGTTCAGGTAGCAAAAAAAAAAATCTGCAACCTTCCCTGTGGTCAACAACAGACACACATTTTGTCCCTATCGTGGACTGAACCAATCAGAGATAGTCAGGGGCGGGACCTCTCTGATTGGCCGTGGTCCAGTTGAAAGTGCAGGTGGAAGTGGGAGGTGAGTAGCTTGAATAAAGCGATATTATTCATTAAATCCTGACTTTTAAATATAACTATGTTTTGTCAGAAACGCCAGATTCTCAGGAGGTCGCCAGATGTTATCTTTATGAGGGAAAGTCTATCAAATACAAATGTTGTTTTCCTTTGACTCTTTCTTATTTTTCATTTTTCTTTTAGTCAAACGTTTTTCCTTTCTGACACTAGAGGCACTAAAAACAAGTCTGAGCTTACTTTCATAACTTTGATCACGGCTGTTCATCCTTTGGGTGTGTTGTGTCGTTACAGATGCTTCAGTGAGGGAAAAGAGGTCGGCACCGAGGAGCTGGAGAAGAAGGAGGAAGAGCAGGAGTTGCCTGAATGCTTACAGCTGCATCAAATGGTGGTCAGGAAGATTGGAGAAATGTGCAGAGTTGTGAATCAGGTAGTTACCTCAGCACCCCAAGCTGCGTCTCTTTCATTGTTTGTAGCAGCATAATGTCCTCGTAAGTGGACATCAGGCCCTTGTAGAGCAAAATTGAGTATTTTAGTCTAAATAACCCAAAATGTGACGTCCACATATGTGGACGCAGGTCCTAGGAGGTTAATTGCTGGATCATTTTCAGACATTTAAGAGGATTGAAACTTGCATTTTCAGTCTACTGCTCGGTGTTTGCACACTCTGTGCTTTTGTAGCGTATGCTGCTCCAGGACCTGCACGACAGCCATCTGTGTAACAAGCTGCTGGTGGCTGAGAGTGAGGAAGACATCTGGAAGAGTGAGCCTCACTGCAGGCAGAGGCTCAACACCGCTGATGGTGAGTGAGAACAAGCTGCAGGTAGTTTTACAGTGTTTTATATTAACGCTGGGATTCCTCACAAAGGGTTTCAGAGCCTATAAGACATTTGCAGTCTTCTGTCATGTTGCACTCTGCAGTTAGTCCTCTGCAAATAAAGTTGTAAATATTGGTATTTCTCTAACCACAGACTACAGCACAGAGGAGAGCTACCAGGCCAGAGATTATCTGGCTGCTACCATGCAGTTTATCCCAGGGCACTTTGCCTGCGATGTGGTTTGGCGCACAATCATCCACATTCACCCCCGCCTCAAGATGGGACCCAACATGGGAGTGGCCAGAGGTGAGAGGAACGTCCGGGTGCTCGGCTTTAAACGCGTGCAGTCATTTCAGTTCAGTGTATGATAAATCTCTTCTTACTCCGAGGAGTCGCTGTGTAGGATTTAAATGGCTCCAAAGCAAAAACAGGATTTGTAATTCTGTTATTAAATGTGCACCCGTAGCTATGAGTCCATGCGTTTTAATTAGCTTTAACTGGGAACATGTGGACTCTTTTTCATGGCTCACTGCCATATTTTCGCTCAGGTTATGATCCAACTTTTTCAATTCCAGTATGATACTGAGGCCTGGACTAATCTTTGATACAGAGAGCTGAAGAAATAAGTGCTTGTGACTGAGCAGTGACTCGAGTCACAGCAGCGACTGCTGTAACGTCCTGTTGGACGCTGGTTGTTGCAGTGGGCTGCAGTTGGGACTGGTTGTACTGAGTGTGTACTTGATGTGCAGTTCTCATATTTACATCAATTATGTGCTTATTAGAATCTTTCTCTGTTTCAATCCAGCGAAGATGATGTTCCTAAATCAGTGGATTTGTTCTGTAAACGTGGATGTTTCTGTCTTCCTGTCGCAGCGATCCAGGCCCTGCGCTCTGTGTTGAATGCCTTCTGCGTGGTCAACAGGAAGAACATGTTTGTCTACCAGGAGCGTTCCACTAAATCAGTCTTCTACCTCAGGTTTGACTCTCTGTTACTTCTTTTCTTCTCCAGTGGGTCCAGTTTTGTCCCCAAAGTATTTTTCAGCATTTCGCCCCCGATGCTTAAAGAAAGCTCCCAGTATAAACTTCCCAGTATAAGTTCCCAGTATAAACTTTCCTCTATATTGCGAGAGCTTTGTGAAGATTGTTGTGACACGGCTCTCCTTGACTTTTTCCATCTCGTTTGCTGGAAGCAAAAATCCACCCACAGATGTTCTTACAACAGCAGTGTGGTGGAGGAGAAATCCGACTTCCTGGTAATTGAACTGCTGTCAAACAGGACATCGCAAGGAAACAATTTTGTGATGTTTGTGCCAGATGGAGGAGCTTCCAAATCGCAGTGTTCACTCTGAGGCTGGAGCCAGCGTTTCCTCTCATGCTTGCTGACGCAGTTCCCGTTCACTTCACAGTGAAACACAGTCAGTTAACTTACTGTGTTGTGTTTAACTAAAGGTTTGCTGGAGTTGAACACAACACTTTGTGTGCGTGTTTGTTTGATTCATAAGGTGGAGTCCACGGCATTGAAATGTGGGTTTTTGATGTATTTGGAAAAGAAAATATTTTATTTGCATAAGAACCGTCGTCAAATGTTATAAATCGGCCTGACAGGCATGCAGTCATTGTTCTTTACAAACCAGCAGTGTGTCATCCCAACATTAGCATCGAATCTTTTCTATTTAGTTTCTTTGTTTATTTAAGTCGCACATCCTCAGCAATCGCTCTCCTTAGAACGCACCTGCAGCAGACGGTCTTTGGTTTGAAGGGTTTGTCACTGGAGAAATAGCTGAGACGGTCACGATGGTTCCATTTCAGTTGTTATTCAGGACGTCTCTGGATGTGGTGCAGAGGGAAAGCACGAAGCATGTGCTGCTGCTGCACACAGGTGATCAGCTGATGATCGTATCAGCTGTTTCATTGTGTGTTGTTCTGCAGGAAAAGCGCTAAAATCCCTTGTTTGAGAATAAAACAGGAAACAAACAACAGAATACGGAGTTTCATGTAAATCAGTCTGTGTGTGAATGTGTGTATTTATATAGATTATTGAGGTGATGTAGTGACGATAAAAACAGCGGCGAGACGTATGTAATGTTACACCTCAGCAGCATCTTTGCTCCGACATGAATTTGTGATGAGGATTCAAGCGTACGTATTGATTGGAGCGTGAGTGATTAGAGCAGTCTATCTACACTCAAAGTGGCAGCACATCGACGTTTCTCTGCACAGGCAAAGCAGAAAGTAAGTATTGTAATTTACCTCTAATGTGTTTCAGATATGCAGCATTTCTTTAACATCACTGAGAGTGAGTTTCAGATAGAATAGCCTGAGAAGCAGCAACAAATTGTGTGACATTTGTCGTAATGGTGCGGGCAGAGATGGTTCTCTCTTCTTAAATACATGATTATTACCAGCTCATCCAGAAAAACATCAACTTACCTCCTCGTGCTCTTTCCAGACTCTGTGAAACATCACTAACAGGGAAGTACTCCGACATGGACGGGAACCTCCACGTGCCTCGCTGCATCGGGCTCGCCAGGAGTCAAGAGCCTTCGATGTCCGAGGACTCTGTAGTAAGTGACCAAGTCTGTTCACCACTGACTGCAACCAGTAACAGATCATTTCACTGTGAGATGTGGGGACTGTGTGATGATGTAAGCCAGGATAGGCAAAGTTAGATGCAGGTTCCACACAAACGTCTACATTCTGAAACATTTAGAGTTTTTGTGTATATAAAACTCAAAGATGACGATAAGGTTTTTGTTCAGAGTCTTAGTCGGTTTGAGAGGTGCAGGCATGGGTGGAGAGTGGGCAGACAGGTAAGTATCAAGAGAGGCAAGGATCCAGAAATGAGGCTGACAGTTTGCTGGCGGCCACACGGGGGGAAATTTACTGAACAAGGAAAATCTCCGATAATTGACTGGGAGCATAATTTGAGCCTAAATTGCTTTGACGACTGTAACGTTCTGGCAGAGTCGGTGTATGAGCTGGTCCTTAAATACTGCAGGGTGATGAGGTGGTAAAGCACAGGTGTGCCAAACCTGCCCACAGGCATGAACCTGAGCTGCAGAAGGAGAGAGGCAGAGTATGTGCCAGGCTGGGACGGATCAAACGTATGAGACTGTTCAGCTTGATTTGAACCCCTTTTTTCACAGTTTATCTGCAGCACTATTCCTTTAATCTTATCAACGTGTCATTTTATCATGTGTTTCTGTTGGTTGGTGGACTTATGTTAAAACAGCAATTATGCCATTAAGATGATCTCGCTGGAATTTGTTCTCTCTGAGGGCCACAGGCTTAGTTTCCCAGACATGGATTAAGTCTACTCTCGGACTAAGATCTGCTCTTAGAGTAAAAGTTTCACTTGTCAGACCACTAAAGCTGGACCATAGGTGCATCTACTGAAAATCTCGGATGAGTTTGAATCTCAGTGGTCAGGGTTCGAGTTTCATCAAAATGCAGTTGAGAAGAAGGTGAGATAGGCTTTTGAAATTGATACCATAGTTGTATCTACTGGGAGGCTGAAGGGTAGCTCTGGTGGAGACCAGTATCTTCCTTTAATTTCCCACTCTTCTGTGAAATGCTTCAAGGACTTCCTCCCGATAATAAACCACAGTGTGCACATGAAGGTTTGCTGCTTAATTGGATTAATAAAACAGGGATTTTAAGTCTTCTGGAAGTTTCCTGTAGTCAAAGGTCAGAGAATTCAGGCAAGTTTTAGTTCAGTGACTGTAATTCCAGGTCCGGTGGTTCTGTGCACCTTATCTGATGTTCTGAAAGGGAGATTATACCCGAGCCTGTCAGTCACTGGGTGCAGTCGATAAGGCAGGAAAGCAAGACGCTTTCAGCTGCGTTCCCTCAGATTCACTCACGGAACGGCTGATGGACAGTTTTGGAAAGCACTTACATTAAGCAGCAGAAGTAAATCTCATCTTCCTCTCAGCATATTTCCAGAGGATCCTGTGCCCATGGAACGGGCAGAAAGGACAACGTGAAGCGAAGTATGAAGGACTGAATATTTGTCAGCACAAGCAGAGAGAGCAAACAGATGTCTATCATAATATGAACATGCACACTGTTTACCAGATTAAGCACGGGGGAGGGTTTTGGTACATTGGCAGGAGGCATGAGCACATTTGATGCCAAGTCCATGTACATATACCTCCCACAGAGATGCTCTGTCACACACAAATTAAAGGATACCGGTGTAATCTGCATTGAGGTTTGAAATCAGAGTACTGTTGCCAAATCTTTGATGTGTCTTTCAGGGCTCCAGGTCTTCTTTGGAGGGCTCTCGGCCAGTTGGACAAGTAGATAAGCACATCCTGCTGCTGGTGCATGGAGTGGGAAGTGCAGGTGAGAACTGGGAAACATCAGGGCTTGAGAATCATTTCCAAGTTGTAATAGTGCGTTCCAAATGAAGTCAGAATTATTTTCCCAGGCGGAAACGCCCTCTCAGCTCAGAAAGTTGGAGCAGCTCCACCAACACGAGTTAATAAAGTAAAAAGGCGGCAATGAACGTAAACATCAGTAAAACTGTGAAACTTTTAATCTGTACAGTTCTTCACATCACAGGCTCTATCCACTAATGTGCTGTTTTATAGTAAGGAAAAGTATTGTGCTGTATTGATCGTAATGTACAAATTGCTCTACCTCGCTAGCAAGCCAAACAAATTCTGTTTTTCTTTGATTTTCTGATTTGGCCACGATAATGAAGCCAATTTGGGAGTGATGTCACTATGAGTAGCTGAGATTTTCATATTTTCCAGGTGAGAAATAAAAGCGCTCATGTGCTAGATTGGTCTAAAATGATCAGATGTCCACCGGACAGAGAATATGCTCGATGCAAATCTAAAGTAGTTTTCACCGAAGGTTTTTAATGCATAAAAAAAGCAGAAATCATCCATGTGATGGAGAATGCATATGGTTCAAAGGCTGCCTGCAGTAGTAATAGGGTCCTTTGCTGCAGCCTTTGTGGTTCATTGTCAAACATTTCATTGTAATATTTGTGAAGAAGCAAGCCCAGCACAATATCACCTCCTGTAGAATAATGTCATTAAAAGGCAGCAGCTTAATCTGCTCATCTTCATGTTTGTCTTAAAGACTAAAGCACTGAAACACAATCACCTCCTGATGGTGAACACAACTCCTGCACTGGTTTTAGTGGGACAATATTTAAATAACCATTACTTGAAAAGTATGAGGGGAAAAGCAAACCACAGAATCAAAGCAGCTGATGTCAAAGCCAATTCAGCTTTTACACCAATTAAATTACAAATTGGTGACTTAAAGCCTGACCTGCAGATCGCTGCTTCTCACACTATAGACACAGATGCTGCATCCAGACTCGTGAAATGGTAAACGGACGGTATTTCTATTTTCTCTTTTCTATACTTTTCGTCTTTGCTGAGAACTGAAAGCACTTCCTTACAACAAGACACACACACACAAACACTCGGTGCTTTATTTTGTCCACTTTAGGTGCTTTTTACCTGATGCGTGCACACACCCATCACACTCTGACGGTTGCATCAGGAGCAATTTGGGGTTTAGTATCTTGCCAAAAGGCCCAAAGGACTCTTTGTCATGTGGGTTCAGCTCGAACCTCATCTTTAAGCAGAACGTAAGGATGCATTTGTAATGGTATTTCTAAATATATATATTTTATGCAACTATGTTGTAAACATAAGATAACATAAGGGTACACCACATACCCTGTGTCATAAACAATGTTCCCTCTAATGTTTCACGTGTCTGAGCGAACACACAAACTCCCTGAGCCGACACTTGGACCACTGTGAGCAACAGCAGACGTGAGCACTGTGGTCACGCCAGCATCCAAGTTACATGGTTATTAAAATAATCAAATTACAGCGTTTATGTTAGACTACTTTTAATTAACTGCTTCAGCCCACTTACAATGAAATTTAAAGAAGATCTTGTTGATGACCTGTGCAGCATGTTAACACTATTGGAAGGAAAAATAACTTTAACTTCTTATATATTTATAAAGCTCTGACTTGTATTGTGAGTCTGTGGTCTGTTAGAGAGTCTGTAACTCTGTCTGTAAAATACAGTAAATAATGACCAATGTTGGGCAGTTAATTATATAGTTACTTCTTCAAAAAAGTAACTGAGTTATGCAAACAAGTGTTTTTGCAGCTGTTTACCTAAAAATGCAGCCAAGGCTTTTTTAAACAAACATTTCAAACTATTTACAGAACAATCAGCTGTTCTGCATCAAATCTGATGCCACACAGATTATTTGTGCCGCTCCAAAAATAATTTCTGTCCACTATGAGATGAAGGAGAACATCAGCCTGATACCTGCAGGCCTGACAGCAGCAGATGTGTCACTGCTGTAACACCTGTAACACTCAGCAGGCGCCTCATTGTTCTGACACACACAACACTACTGACTACACTACACACTAACTACACACTGACTACACACTAACTACACACTGACTACACACTAACTACACGCTAACTACACGCTAACTACACGCTGACTACACGCTGACTACACGCTGACTACACGCTGACTACACGCTGACTACACGCTGACTACACTCACTACACGCTGACTACACACTGACTACACTCTCACTACACGCTGACTACACGCTGACTACACTCACTACACACTCACTACACGCTAACTACACGCTGACTACACGCTGACTACACGCTGACTACACACTGACTACACGCTGACTACACACTGACTACACTCACTACACACTGACTACACACTCACTACACACTGACTACACTCACTACACACTGACTACACACTGACTACACTCTCACTACACACTGACTACACGCTCACTACACTCTCACTACACACTGACTACACTCACTACACACTGACTACACTCTAACTACACGCTAACTACACGCTGACTACACGCTGACTACACGCTGACTACACTCACTACACGCTGACTACACACTGACTACACTCTCACTACACACTGACTACACACTGACTACACTCTCACTACACGCTGACTACACGCTGACTACACGCTGACTACACTCACTACACGCTGACTACACACTGACTACACTCTCACTACACACTGACTACACTCTCACTACACACTGACTACACGCTGACTACACTCTCACTACACACTGACTACACTCTCACTACACACTGACTACACTCTCACTACACACTGACTACACGCTGACTACACTCTCACTACACACTGACTACACTCTCACTACACACTGACTACACTCTCACTACACACTGACTACACGCTCACTACACACTAACTACACACTGACTACACTCTCACTACACACTGACTACACTCTCACTACACACTGACTACACGCTCACTACACTCTCACTACACACTGACTACACTCTCACTACACACTGACTACACACTGACTACACTCTCACTACACACTGACTACACTCTCACTACACACTGACTACACGCTCACTACACTCTCACTACACACTGACTACACTCTCACTACACACTGACTACACTCTCACTACACACTGACTACACGCTCACTACACTCTCACTACACACTGACTACACTCTCACTACACACTAACTACACTCTCACTACACACTGACTACACTCTCACTACACACTGACTACACACTGACTACACACTGACTACACTCTCACTACACGCTGACTACACTCTCACTACACACTGACTACACTCTCACTACACACTGACTACACACTGACTACACTCTCACTACACACTAACTACACTCTCACTACACACTGACTACACTCTCACTACACACTGACTACACTCTCACTACACACTAACTACACTCTCACTACACACTGACTACACTCTCACTACACACTGACTACACACTGACTACACACTGACTACACTCTCACTACACTCTCACTACACACTGACTACACTCTCACTACACACTGACTACACACTGACTACACACTGACTACACTCTCACTACACGCTGACTACACACTGACTACACACTAACTACACTCTCACTACACACTGACTACACACTGACTACACACTAACTACACTCTCACTACACACTGACTACACTCTCACTACACACTAACTACACACTGACTACACTCTCACTACACACTGACTACACACTGACTACACTCTCACTACACACTAACTACACTCTCACTACACACTGACTACACACTGACTACACACTGACTACACTCTCACTACACGCTGACTACACACTGACTACACTCTCACTACACACTGACTACACTCTCACTACACACTAACTACACTCTCACTACACACTGACTACACACTGACTACACACTAACTACACTCTCACTACACACTGACTACACACTGACTACACTCTCACTACACACTGACTACACACTGACTACACACTAACTACACTCTCACTACACTCTCACTACACTCTCACTACACACTGACTACACACTGACTACACACTGACTACACACTGACTACACTCTCACTACACACTGACTACACGCTCACTACACTCTCACTACACACTGACTACACTCACTACACACTGACTACACTCACTACACACTGACTACACTCTAACTACACGCTGACTACACGCTGACTACACGCTGACTACACTCACTACACGCTGACTACACACTGACTACACTCTCACTACACACTGACTACACTCTCACTACACGCTGACTACACACTGACTACACTCTCACTACACGCTGACTACACACTGACTACACTCTCACTACACGCTGACTACACGCTGACTACACGCTGACTACACGCTGACTACACACTGACTACACTCTCACTACACACTGACTACACGCTGACTACACTCTCACTACACACTGACTACACTCTCACTACACACTGACTACACTCTCACTACACACTGACTACACGCTGACTACACTCTCACTACACACTGACTACACTCTCACTACACACTGACTACACACTGACTACACTCTCACTACACACTGACTACACACTGACTACACTCTCACTACACGCTGACTACACGCTGACTACACGCTGACTACACTCACTACACGCTGACTACACACTGACTACACTCTCACTACACACTGACTACACGCTGACTACACTCTCACTACACGCTGACTACACTCTCACTACACACTGACTACACTCTCACTACACACTGACTACACGCTGACTACACTCTCACTACACACTGACTACACTCTCACTACACACTGACTACACTCTCACTACACACTGACTACACACTGACTACACTCTCACTACACACTGACTACACACTGACTACACTCTCACTACACGCTGACTACACGCTGACTACACGCTGACTACACTCACTACACGCTGACTACACACTGACTACACTCTCACTACACACTGACTACACGCTGACTACACTCTCACTACACGCTGACTACACTCTCACTACACACTGACTACACTCTCACTACACACTGACTACACGCTGACTACACTCTCACTACACACTGACTACACTCTCACTACACACTGACTACACTCTCACTACACACTGACTACACGCTGACTACACTCTCACTACACACTGACTACACTCTCACTACACACTGACTACACTCTCACTACACACTGACTACACGCTCACTACACACTAACTACACACTGACTACACTCTCACTACACACTGACTACACTCTCACTACACACTGACTACACGCTCACTACACTCTCACTACACACTGACTACACTCTCACTACACACTGACTACACACTGACTACACTCTCACTACACACTAACTACACTCTCACTACACACTAACTACACTCTCACTACACACTGACTACACTCTCACTACACACTGACTACACACTGACTACACACTGACTACACTCTCACTACACGCTGACTACACACTGACTACACACTAACTACACTCTCACTACACACTGACTACACACTAACTACACTCTCACTACACACTGACTACACACTGACTACACACTAACTACACACTGACTACACTCTCACTACACACTGACTACACACTGACTACACTCTCACTACACACTGACTACACTCTCACTACACACTAACTACACTCTCACTACACACTGACTACACACTGACTACACACTGACTACACTCTCACTACACGCTGACTACACACTGACTACACTCTCACTACACACTGACTACACTCTCACTACACACTAACTACACTCTCACTACACACTGACTACACACTGACTACACACTAACTACACTCTCACTACACACTGACTACACACTGACTACACTCTCACTACACACTGACTACACACTGACTACACACTAACTACACTCTCACTACACTCTCACTACACACTGACTACACACTGACTACACACTGACTACACTCTCACTACACACTAACTACACTCTCACTACACACTGACTACACTCTCACTACACACTAACTACACTCTCACTACACACTGACTACACTCTCACTACACACTGACTACACACTGACTACACACTGACTACACTCTCACTACACGCTGACTACACACTGACTACACTCTCACTACACACTGACTACACTCTCACTACACACTGACTACACACTGACTACACTCTCACTACACACTGACTACACTCTCACTACACACTAACTACACTCTCACTACACACTGACTACACACTGACTACACACTGACTACACTCTCACTACACACTGACTACACACTGACTACACTCTCACTACACACTGACTACACACTGACTACACACTAACTACACTCTCACTACACTCTCACTACACACTGACTACACACTGACTACACACTGACTACACTCTCACTACACACTGACTACACACTGACTACACTCTCACTACACTCTCACTACACACTGACTACACACTGACTACACACTGACTACACAAGATTTGTGCTAAACGTCACAAATCTCTCACATCTCAAACACGCCGTCACTCCTAAAACTTCCCCCTCCCTAAACAACTAAAGGTCATGTTGCCATATCGTTTTTTGATTGGTCCACATGGTAATTTTTCCACCAATAGGAAAGGCTGGGGGTGTTTTTGTCTTTGCTCACAGGCTTTCGAGCGTTTTCCTTATAAAACGCCGTTTTTACCGTTTCTCCTGCAGTAAATATAAACAACGACAGTATTCAGGAAGAAAAACAAACATTGCAGATATTTTATCATAACTCTGGTTTTACGTGGCCGATCAACACAATTTAAAAACTGGTATAAAGTCCACACTTTGTCCGTCAGTTGTTCGTCTGTCCTGCTCACATCTCCAATGGTTGGACACGTTGTCATTAACGTGGCTTCACTCCACATCAGCCGCTTTGCTAAAACACCGGCACATAAGGACGCTGTCACAGCCTGTCAGCCACGTTGATTAGCTGCGTATATACGAATGTGAATCGCATCATTGGCTGGACTTTGGGATAAGGTGGCATCGTTCTGATCCCATACGGGAGCAGCCAGTCACTGACTCACACTGCAAAACTGAATCGTTAAAGTTTTCATTTTAATTTCAATTCAGGTTAGATTTGTTTTTTTTGTTTGTTTTTTTTGTGCGCAATGCAGATTTTCTGTGCGCAGAGACCGAGCCAGCAGTGCACAATTGCGCACGTGCGCAGCTTAGTGGGAACATTGGTCATAAATATAACTTGAAAATTCATATTTTTACCCCTCAGTACGGAAGAGGATTAGGGCCACTGGAAAAAAAAAGTGGGCACGTCTTTTTTTTTTTCTCCTTTTCCTGAAGTCAGAATTCTGACTTTAATCTCAGATTATTATTGTTTCCAGTGGCCCTAATCCTCTTCCGTACCTCAGCTGATGGGATATTGTTGTCACCCCACTGTGGGGGGTGGGGGTGGGGGGGGGGTCAGCAGCATGAACATCTAAGTTTGTGAATAACTGGGAACGAGGCAACGTAGGAGCTTCAAATTGATGCCATTGGTGTTCAGATCTTAGTGACTTTGAGGGTTCTGCCAATCTTGTGAATGGCATGTCTGCTGGAGGGCAGCTTCTAGTGTTTTGAGTGGTGTAGAGCCCTCAAACTCCGTAGATGTCCATGCATTAGTAAGCTACTGAAAAACATGGTGACTGCATTGATGCATTGTTTCAATTAATGGCAGCAATGCAGCAACAACTTAACCTGCAGCAGTTAGTTAGGTTATCCTGGTGTTAATAATGGGCTGTGACATACATGTGGCAACATTTCCACATATGAACTTTGATTTCTTAAGGATAGTTGGGTCAAATGTTTTTTATAGATGTTCATGTTTCCTGCAGCCTAAGATGTAATGCGCTGTTATCTGTGACCATTGTCAGGCGCAGATTTTGCACAAAGCAGTTCTCAGTTTCTGAGGAGGCTTTTTAGTGCTGCGTAGCATTATGAAGGGCTTTGAGTGCTCAGGTCCATTTACCAGGAAACATAAATGAAGGCTTGTTGCACTGTGTGGCGCCCCTCAGTGCAACAAGCCGGTGGCTGATGCTGCTCCGCTGCACACACAGTGGTGAGGGGTGGAAACCTGCAGACAGTTTTGCTAACACCCTTCACTGCTCCTCTTCTCTCACTGAGTGTGACTTGGGGCGCTGACAGAGAAGGCAGTTGTCACCTACCTTGTTTACACATCTTTTGGGGAACAAGGGTTTTGTAGTCGAGGGGTGTGACTCCCAAATTGGACTCAATTTAGAGAGAAATGTTTTTCAGCCCTGCACACAACACAAACCCAACTACTGTGTGCACCTTAGTTTCATCACACTGTGAATAATCCCACTAAGTGTGTGTGTGTGCTTTAAACACGTCTTCCTTCAGCTAACTCATGTTAAAAATAGAAAGTCGAGACGTTTGGGTGTGAAGAGTTTCTGCTGCCCGGTGCTGTTCCTCCTGCGGACATGTTGATGGGGCTGTTGCACTGGGAATCTGTCTCAGGCAGACACGCTGGCCTCACTTCATGGTTTCTCAAAGCATAACTCATTAAAATCCTCCTCTGCTTCTTCCACTCATCATAGTCTGAAATGATCTTTATTCTGCAGTATCACTGGATGGCTGTATTAAAGTCTCCTCCATGTGTTTGTGTGATTAGTTTTCTTTTGTCAGCAGAAGAGCTGCTTTATTAAAGCAGACCCAACATTACTCCTTTACATGTTTTTTCTTATATAGAGTGCCACAGTAGTATCATGGTAATAGTTTCCAATATTGAGGTTAACGTATGTTTAAGCTGTGCGCCAGAGATGACCATATTAGGAATGTCCCCTCTCTGTGACATCATACAGAGCCGGAAGTAGAAAAAATGCCTCTGTGTTTAGAGCAACCACAGGGATTGATTGTGGATAACCTGACCTTGTTATTTGAAACCAAGGCCATGTTCAATATCAACATTCACCTTGGAAAGTATAAATATGTCTTTGAGAAACAAAGACGAGGTTCCCTTGAAATGCTCAGCAGAAGCAAACAAGAATAAAAATGTTTCCGTCTGGATTTGAAAATTCGTTTTCGAGACGTTCCTGAAACTATCATGTTTTTTATGCTGCATTATATGTGAAAGCTGCTTCCCCATACTTTGGTTTTGCCCTTGGCACCACAGGCAGTCCACTCCCCATCGATCCAAGGCGTCTCACTCACATCAGCAACGGGCCCATCTTAGCATCTTTAAGCAAAGACTGATATTTTTTCCCCTTGTTTTCGATTTCTTCTTTCTTTTCTCATTTGTTTCTATACAGCCAGATCCAAGCAAGGTGCTGTATCCTTACTTTATACTGGGTTTCTAGGTTCATACAATATTAGTGAGACAACCATCCTGTGGCAGAACCAGTGTCTGCAGGGTGGTGCAGTCATGTGCTTCCATCACAGGATGGTGAACACAAAAACATCGGGCTATAGACGTGACGTTGGCATGTTATTAGAGATCAATATCACATAGCTGGAGACTTTCTAAACATCTCGCACAGCTTGAAAGTTTCTGAACTTCACAAACAAGGACAGTCTTAAACCACTTGGACGGTCCCTTTGTAGGCAGAACCTTTGGATTATTTGACTTTGTCACAGGGGAGCAGTTTGCCTCATGCACTCGATCCTCTGAAGACTTTAATCGCTAACTTTCTGTCCCGTTTCTAATGCACTGGCAGAAGAGGTGAGGGTGACACAGGGCTCTTTTATCACCGTTTGTTCAGGTCCAGAGATCACAGACGAGCTGGTGAAGGTGCTGCGTAAGCGCCTGGATGAAACCACCTTGGACATCATCACTGTCATGCTTGTCAGGAACTGCAAGCTGACGCCAGCTGATGTGGAGGTACATTATGATTTTCACTTTTTAGGGGAACGTTGCTTTTGTGTTTCTGTGTGTGTGGTGTTCTTCTGTAGTTCTGTGTGCAGCGACTTGTACAGTGAAATGAGTAAACTCTGTCCTGCGTCTGGGTTGTATCCACCCTGGGGAATGCAGAAAGCACTTGTTTGCACTCAGACTACTGAAAATTGCTTCAGATAAAAGCCTTCACCAAATGTTGTCTGGTCAGTTCATCCAGCCGTCAGGATCTCCAGCCACTGAGGTGATGACCTTCAGCCTCCCCCAGTACTGTCTGCCCTGGCTGTCCGCTGTGGCTCACTACCTCAAACAGAACCTCCTCATCTTCCTGCACGTGCCCAAGTACACGGACATGAACACAGCACATCACTTCAAGGTACAACCTAACATTTCCCCTCATGCGTTCACTTTAATATTAGTCTATAAATCTTTAATAATACCTGGAATCAGCATGGTGTTAGTCAGGTGAGCAGAAAGAAATCTCGTTTGTTTCCAAAGGTTTCCAACCACAGTGACACTCTGTGATAAAACGCCAGCCTGTGGTGGAGAGTAATTACAAAAGACCTTTAATGATGGCTGCCTGTCATTACATTTCTATGTGAGCTGTGACGGTGCACCAGTATGCACAAAAACAGAACACCCTTTAAGTGGAGTTGAGCCTTCATTAAAACGCGAGTCCTCTGACACGTCAAAGTGTCGGCTGTGCAAGTGATCGTCTTTGTAGTTCTGGCTCTTGGCAGTTCTGTCACTTTCAATAACTGTTTACACCCCAAATGAAAGGCTGAGTTCAGGCAACACTGTGACATTGTTACAATAAAGTCTGATGGCGTGAAAAAAGCAGTCGGATCAGAAAGCTTGTTGTTACTTTATCGTTCACTCGGTCTGCTTGTTTGTATCTCTGTTTATTGGTTCTTTAGGCTTATTGAACATTGGGACTTATTACAGTGTTTTCTTTACTAATAATTATAGACTGTGTGTAAAATAGATTATTATGTTAATATTTGGTATCAAGTTACAGATGAATAAACTACTTGAATGCTCTTGTATGGGCCATTAGTCCAGTTACCTCCCACAGCAAACAGTGTTAGTTCTCAGATAATTAAAAGGGACCCCAACACATTGCTGTGGATGTGCAGGTTAAAGACAGTTCACAGGAATTTGGAGGCAACACAGAAAACTTGAAGAAACTGTCAGGAACTAAAGGCAAGGCAAGGCAAGTTTATTTGTACAGCACAATTCAACAACAAGGTGATTCAAAGTGCTTTACAGAGACATTAGAAACAAGAACAAATAAAAAGCATGATTTAAAATTGAATAAAACAAGCAAATAAACTAACTAACTAATTAACAAACAAACAAACAACAGTATATAAAATCAAAACAGATAAAATCAGAACAGTAGATAAAATCAGTAGTTAAATGTAAGTTTTGAAATTTAAGCTTAAAAGTGTGGATTTGGTGCTTTATTCAAATGCAGCTGAGAACAGGTGAGTCTTCAACCTGGATTTAAATAAACTGAGTGTTTCAGCTGATCTGAGGCTTTCTGGGAGTTTGTTCCAGATATAAGGAGCATAAAAGCTGAATGCAGCTTCTCCGTGTCTGGTTCTGACTCTGGGAACTGATAAAAGACCGGATCCAGATGACCTGAGGGATCTGGATGGTTCATACTGGGTCAGGAGGTCATTGATGTATTTTGGTCCTAAACCATTCAGAGCTTTATAGGCCAGCATCAGAACTTTAAAGTCTATCCTCTGACGGACAGGCAGCCAGTGTAAAGACCTCAGAGCTGGACTGATGTGGTCCACTTTTTTGGTCTTAGTGAGGACTCGAGCAGCAGAGTTCTGAATGAGCTGTAGTTGTCTGACTGATTTTTTAGGTAGACCTGTAAAGATGCTGTTACAGTAATCAAGCCTACTAAAGATGAATGCATGGACTAGTTTTTCCAGGTCCTGTTGAGACATCAGATCTTTTATCCTTGATATATTCTTGAAGTTTAGGTCTGCATCCATCACTACACCCAAATTTCTCGCCTGGTTTGTGGTTTTTAGATGTATAGATTGAAGTTCTCTGGTGACCTGTAATCGTTTTTCTTTGGCGCCAAAGACTGTTACCTCAGTTTTGTTTTTGTTTAGCTGGAGAAAATTGTGGCACAACCAGTCATTGATTTCCTCAATGCATTTACCAAGAGCCTGTACAGGGCCTCGGTCTCCTGGTGACATTGTGATATATATTTGTGTGTCATCTGCATAGCTGTGATAGTTTATTTTGTTGTTCTTTATAATCTGTGCCAGTGGGAGCATGTAGATGTTAAACAGAAGGGGTCCCAAGATGGAACCTTGGGGAACTCCACATGTGATACTTGTCTGCTCAGATGTGAAGTTACCTGTTGATACAAAGTATTTCCTGTTTTCTACGTATGTAGACTAAAGTCAGGTTTGAAATTCTGGAAGTTGCCTGAAAAGCTCTGCAGTTTATCCCTGTGGGCCTCGAGGAGGCTGTGACGTGAACCACAGACATGAAGAATAGAAAGGGACCACCAGACATTCTAGTGAAAGAAACCCGCTTTGATAAAATAAATAAAAGGGTAATGTAAATATGTCCTAGCATGTCTACTAAGATCGTTCTGTTTGAATAGATTAGCCTTTATTTTACTGGTAAATCTCACTGAGATCAAAAATGTATTTCATAAGAGACACGTGTCCAAGGAAGCAGCTAAACAGGCTCACAACACATAAAGATACACGAGCGATAAACAAGTGTCCACTGGTCCACTGCAGGACACCAGCTGCCTCCCAGTAAGAATAAGAAGCAGGCACTGTTACTGGTTACCTGAGCATCTGATCGGTGTAACCCAGCTTCCTGTAGTGTGTACCTGTTCAGGTCTTATCTCCACACTGTGTGTTTAATTTACAGGATTTGTTTTGTTCTTAAGAAAAGAGAAAAGTCAGCAGATTGTGTGGTTACTCATTCAGCAGCTCTCTAATCACTCACCATGAGATCGTTTCTGACAGTTTAACATAATCCAAGAAACTACTGCTGCTTGATTAAACACCTGAGTAAACAGACTTTTTTGTGTCCTCCGAATACTTTGAAAGATTTGTTGACTTGTAAAAAATAGGTCCGTGCTCCCTGCAAACTGAGGAAGGCCTGCCTGCATTGATAGATGACAGGCCGACATGCGAGTGCACTACAAACAGCACTGTTTAAAGTGATCGGGATTAAAAATGAATAAATCCTAGATATGGGAGGCTCTGCACAACTGAGGCAGACACTAAAATCATTTTGACAAGTCTCATTGTGGTGTATGAAATAAATGCTGACTTGTGTGGTTTGAGCTTCCAGGGACTGATTTGCTCTCCTGTTCTGTCTGCAGCACTACTTTCATTTGAGCAGTGACACGGCTGACGGTGATATCTACCTCTACAATAAGCCCGGAGGCCAGGGGACGGGAGGCAAAGGTAATCACATTCTCCCAGCCCAGCATGTCAGTGCCACCAGGCCTCAGTTACTCTGTGTTTGAGGGAAAGGTAATCCTACAAAGACAGTCAACAGCACAGTAACCTCAAACCTGTCACCTGTGAATACCGATAGCCTAACCTTATCCAGGTGGGCTGCACTACTGTGTTCAGGAAAATCCAGCTTTGACACATGACCAGAGCCGGCGGTGTCTCTTATTGAGGCTGTTTGCCACAGCCTGTCTCTCTGATAGTGATGCAGGAGTCTACATGTAGGTTATTGCTGCTGTGGTGCTGGTTGCACCTGCTGGAAACCTGTAAGTACCTGGAGTCTGTATACTTACTGAGCACTGCTGATGTTCATTCCTGGTAGCCAGGACTAAGTCTCAGTACCTGGCAGCCATCTCGGCAACACCAAAAGGATGTCAGGTGATGTGAGACTGAGCGCCTGAACAAAAAAGAGGAGAAGCATAGACTCAGTTTCATTTGTCACAGAGACAAGAAATGTTGCAGCTTTGCCTCAAAATAAGGTTTAAAAACCTTTATTCTCTGATCAGACAACATTATGGCCCCATTAGTGTTCAGACACGTAGCTTCTCCCAGCTGAAAGCTGAACCCAGCTGTGGGCTGATACGTTTCTCAGTTTTTAAGCAGATCTTCAGTGCAGTGCGTCACCTTTGGCATTACGTGACACGTCTCTGTCCTCGTACGGGGTTTGGTGGAACCTGTGACACTAAGGTTAGAGTTGGTTTCGTCCACTGAAGTAAAAAAGGTTTTGTGTCTAACTGAAGGTGCAGGCCACCTTTTCTTCTGATTGGCTGTCCCTCAAAACAAGAAGCTTTGAACTGCAGGTGGGCGTGTACACAGCTTCCTACCTCAGATGCCTGCACGTTGCATGTTTGCACTTGTGGACGCTCAGAGTAGAAAAAGCAGTATGAAACTAAAAAGTGTTGAAAACAATGTGAAGCCTGAGCTTCGGCTCACAGGGTGACCTTTCAGTCCTCTGTCCTCATTATTCGAAACCTTAGGCCTTAAGTGGGCATCCACTGCCGTGACCACATATATGTGAGAGGAAGCAGAAAATGGCCTCTTTAAACACGGATCCATTTTCATAAACTGCTTTACAGCACTGACAAGTTCTCCTTGTTTACTGTGAACAAATAATGACTTGGAAACTTTGCTGTAACCTCAGCTCTTGGCTCCGTTTCCTTTGTTAAGCTGCAGATGTGGAGTCAGTGTGATATCGTCAAATTCGCTGACATTCTCTGTTTTTTGTCCTATTTATAACTCCCACATTAAATTCAGGAGACATTTCCCTGTCTGGCATAACAGAGACCATCACACTCGTCCTCCCTTTGCTGCACACTCTTAATTTCTGTGATGAGAATCAGCACATTTGTTTTCCTGAGGCGGCTCTCTTTCCCCCCTCCTTAACATGCACCTGAAACTTGTGTTTGTGTGTGTCTGTGTGTGTGTGTGTGCGTGCACGTGCATTAAGCTGGGAGCCTAACTTGCTCTTTAACCAGCGGTGACCTGCCTGTTGCAGGAAAGCTTCTCAGCTGTCCTGCTCGTTATGTGGATTGTTGTGAGCTGCACAAACCTTGAGCTAGCAGCTTGTACAGTGTGCTTTATGCACTCATGCATGTAATTTCACACTTGTGTAGAAATTGGTTTGCTTCATGTCAACGGTGCCTCATTTAGCTGTGCTCCTTCATTCAAATCGAGCTGAAGTTCTGCAAAGTTTTTCCACTTTGCTGTCATGCTTTCTCCTGCAGAACTGATCAGTTCCATTTCACATTGCAATACTTTCTTGTTTATCAATATGCTAATGTCATCTACTGGCATTTGAAGCCAGTTAAAGGGGAGTGCTGCTGCTTTGTAACTGAAAGGTTAGCTAGTTCACTGCGAGAAAGCGAATGTATAACTCTCCAACCAAAGGGCAGCTAATTATCAATGTAAATGATGAGTTTACTGAATTGAAGCGCTTATGTATAATTACTGTTTCTGTGACACGTTCCCTGCCATTGTCAATACAACTCAACGTTTGGCTGTTAATTACACTGCTTCATTTTCATTTGTAGAATCATTGTGCCGCCCAAAGTACACTTCCTGTATTAACCAATAACAAAGATATTGTATATAATCAGACCTTTGGTTGCAAGTATTAAAAAGCAAAAGCACATCAAATGAAGAGGTGGCCAAGGAGACGGCCTGGAAGGGGAAAGTGGCCAAATTTACATCAGGTGTGGTTTTTGGTTTTGTAGAGTTTTGCACCAAATATTGGATCAGTATCAAACCAAGATCAGCAACAACTTCTCCTGGCATATCAGCTTCTTTAAAAATAAAAAAGCCAAGATTTATTTGTTTTGTTTTGGTACCAAGTAACTTTCCAGTGAACAGACACAGCGCTGCTTCCAGCTGCAGAGCAGCGGAGCTCTGGAGATGGCCTCCTCGAGTCTCTTTCAAACTGACCTCTGCGCGCCTGTCGAATCTAAACATCAAGGCTGATGTGAAGAGTTTGTCCCTCGCTCCTACATTCGCTCCACTTGCCGTCTAACTACTTTTTAATTGCTATGCAGGAAAGCTCTGACTGAATCTCATTAGTCTTAGCAGCTGTGGAACGAGGTCCTCAAGTTATATGATGATATCCAAGCCCCCACTCACTGTGTGAAATAACTCCCGAGTGTCAGACAGCTCGAAAAGTTGCAAAGTGAGAGATACCCTGACTCTCACCTGTGTTGCCTGACTGCTAATTAATGAAATGTTCTCTGATGACTCTTTGCTGCTCAGTCGTTTATCGTCTGAATCCCAGCTGACTAAATTAGGATCGGCTTCCAAACTAGCTGTGAGGTAACAGCTTCTGTTGTAGCTTCAGATTTTATTTGCACTTAAATGTCACGGGCCTTATCAACACTTGTTAATAGATAACATCCTTATAAAGCGCTTATTAACACACACTAGCTGTTAATAATATGCAAATGTGGCATCAGATATCACACAAGGGTTTATTACATGTTATAGACCCATTAAGACTCTAAATAGATTCTTATGCTTAATAGTGATGATACTTTATTATTTATTTATTGTGTTTAACAACTAACTCTGCCTTCATATTCTAAATCAACAATAATACCTTATTAAGAAGTCCTGTTAACATGTAAATTATGTCAGCAAGCATCTTATAAAGACCTTTTTCTAACTTCCAGTCAGGTCATTTTGGTTTGCATCGACCGATTTGTGGTTACATTTCTCAGGAAGTGCACGTCAGGTTACGTGGGAGGTTGCAGCGTAGGGTTAAGTAGGGTTTTGGTTGGGGTGTAATTTACGGCGTAGATTTGACGCAGCAGTAAAACTCGCGTGCTGAGTCCTGTTCTTGGAAACAAGCTGCCTGCTAACCTGCTCAGTTACAAACAAACTGAAAACCTTTTTCTTCACACAGGCTTAGACTTCACAGGTGCTGTTGCTTTGTTTTATTTCACCTCTCAGTGCAGTGAAAGCCTGCACAGCTTCTTCTTTTTTCAATATATTTTTATTGATTTTATAATTGAGCCGTATACAACAATCACCTTCCAAAGAACACAATAGAAGGTGGACGGCAAGTCAACGAGGTGGTAATGCAGCACACATAAATGTTAAGACAGAGCACATTTCACTTAAATTTATCCATCAGGCTAATGACTGGTTGCCAAATCTTATAAAACACTCTCTCTCGGTTAGACAAGGTAAACCTGATTTTCTCCAGGTGGAGTACATTTCCAAATTCTCTTAACCACATTTCGAAGGTGGGAGGTTTATCAGACTTCCAGCTTTCTTGCCACAAGTGTGGTCATTGACACAACCTGCGTCTCTGTCTTGTCCCTTGCCCATCCCGGGTCAGACACCCCGAACAATGCTGCAAAGGGGAACATGGGACCTCCCTGCCAAAGGCTTTGGTCAGAAAATCAAACAGATGATTCCAAAAAAGTTAGTTTTTGGCATTGAAAGAAACGGTGAGGTAAAGTTCCTCGACCACTTGAACACTTAAGACAGAGGGCTGAAACGTTCTTGTATATTTTTTCCACTTTAGTGGGAGAAAAAAATACCTTAAATTGGCTCAGACTATGTCTAGCATTTACAGAACTACAATATGTATTCTTAATGCACTCTTGCCAAACATCATCAGTAACATCCAACCTGCCACTGCTCCCTAAAAGTATCAGATGAAGCACTGTATGTATCTAGTAAGGCGTGTAGGGCTCAGCTGACACGGAGCTGTCAACTGCACAGCTTTTTATGCTTTTTCATATGTGTTCAACACACTGAGTTTACCTGTAATGAAATGTAAATGAAGTTAAAGTTCAAATGTCTGTGAGAGGTCACACTCAGCAGGGCTTTAAACATACATTAGATAAAACTTATATATATATTTAAACTGCAGTTTAAACAGGTGCTCGTGTCAATACTTTAAAAACTAAACTATACCCACAAATGACTCTGTTGGTTGCCTCCGAGAGAAGCTCTTGGATTTTCTCAAATCCACACAATTCCCACTCCCGAGTGTCTTGCCTGAGTGCCTCTCCTTTGCTCGTGTCTTTGTCGGTTCTCAGTCCTCTTAAATGCTTAAATAGACGGCAGCTGGACTTCAGTAGGTTTGTGAAAAGCTTCTGCCTCTCATCCAAGAGGCTTATTCAGTTCAACTGTCAGCTATGAGGCACCTACAATGCAGCCTCCAGATCCTCTTTAAACCCCACGCTCACTCCTGGCCTGAGTTGACCTCGACAGCTCACATGAGGGTGGAAATGGGGCGATGTCTTCACACTTTGGCCCCAGTGATGCTCACCTTCTATCACACCGTGGCTCATGTGTATATTATTAACAGTAGGTGTACGAACATCCGGCCCCCGTACAAGGGGTCAGCCCCACCAGGGGATCTATACCTGTGGCTTGGTAACAGTTTGAGAACTGCAGAAGCCTCTTGGATGAGAAGCATATCCACGAACCTAAAAACATGTAGCTCCCCTCTTTTTAAGCACCCAGGAGACTGTTTTGCTCCCAGCATCAGGACTAAGCAACGATAGTTAATGGTAGCTTAGAAATGCAGTAACCAGCACAAACTCCAACACACAAACACAACAAAGCAACGAGTTTTATTGGTAATGACATAAGCAAGCTATGGTTAGACAGCTGGCTGCTGGGTTGGGCATTAAACAACATGGCAGGCTGTTTTGGTTTGGTGGATCAAATCTGACTCACAACCCTCTTTCTTTAAGCTAATGTTGGCTAATGCTAGTGTGCCTACAAACACAGAAAACTGTCTCATGAAGCCAGATACTGAGAATAAGGCTGGATGACTCCCTGGGCTGATCTGGCTATGTATAAATGAGTTTATCACCGAAACATCAGCAGACAGTGAAGTTGCAGCTAGCTGGCTAATCATGTTTTGCTTGCAAATATTACTGCAAGCAAAATCCCGCCAGTGGGTCGGCTTTACTAGTGTGGTGCCCAACAACTGCCACCCCCTCTTGGAGTTTCCTGGTGTTAAATTGGATAAAAATAAAATGTTATTGGTTTTGCATCCCTAATACTCTCTGTTCTCTGGGTCCTTTTAATGTTGACCCAGGTACCATGTTGGAGCTGGTTCAGCATCTCTTCCCACCTTCTCAGTTTAAAGGTACCTGCCCGTTTCACTCCTGCTGGTTGTGTCGACTGAAGCCTGCGCTGCTGCTGCTGCTCGTGGCCTTTTATTTATTTTCTTTGTAGTGCCCTAACACTGTGTTCGGCCTTTGTTAGGCTTCCATCAGCATATACATCGTTGTTGTTGTTGTTGTTGTTATTATTATTATTGTTAGCTGCATCCATCTTTTAGTTGGCTTAAGATTTGGCATGGACTTGCAGGGTGCATGAAATGCGGTGTTCCCAGGGTCTCTTCTGCTTACGGACATTAGTAAGAGTTCAACACAACCACAATGAAATGGACCTGAAATATAAGAACATACACTTTAAGTATGACACTGTGTAAAATGTAAACAGAAATGAAACTATTTGCAAATTTCATAAACCATTTTTTTCCACAACAGAACAAAAAAACCATTTTAAAATGTTGAGAAATGAAAAAGTTGTAACAGGGTCATGCTCATTAAGCTTCCCAGCTTTTATAGAACTGTTAGTCAGTCAGGACCGCTTTAGTTAAACACATGTATAGTTCCCGTAAATGTCTGAGGACGCTGGTTGCTGGATTTTTGTGGGAGGAATGTCTGATGGAGGATTCTAGATGCTCGACAGTCCTGTGTTTCTGTCGTCCCTTTCACTTAATTTCACTGCGGGCCAGTTCAGACTTTTGTATTATGAAGCTATGCTACTATATAATAGATGCAGTGTGGGGTTTAACATTATCATGTTGAAATGTGCAAGTCCTTCCCTGAAGAAGTGTCATATGTAAGGCAGCGTACGCTGCTCTAAGCACGGTCTCTAACTGTGCCCTTTAATGGCGCCTGATCCCTGGGCACTGATGCACTCCCGTCGCACCAGCAGCAGGCTTTCATCTGAGCGCTGAAAACACGCCCAGTGGTCTTTCTCCTCTGCAGGCCAGAGGATCCAGTGTGCATGTTGCGCATAAAGAATTTCAAATTTGGATTTGTTTGACCTCACAGCATTTTTCCACTTGGCCTCAGTCTGTCTTTTGGATCATTTTTCTGCCTCGTGTTCACATTGAGCTTCATTATTGCATGATACGGCCCATTTTTATTCTTTTGAAAAACATTATTCTAAATTTGTTGCACAACATTTTGCAGTTTTTTTGCACACTGGTGAACTTCTGCTGTTAAATCAGAAGAAAACAAATTCAGTGTAAATATGTAAATGTTTTCTGTGTTCTGCTGTGAAGGAAATATGGGTTTATGGGATTTTACTTTTGTCTCGTCCTGGGGAGCATTTTATGATTTCGTTTTTATTTGTTGTGTCAAGCTCACCAACCAGTGTCAGTGTTGATAGACTGTGCAGAGGACGGCCATGTGCCCTGAGAATGGACCCTGAAGTCACTCTGTGGCTGCCCATTAGACACACAGGCCTCATTTCCCAGCTTGATCGTTCGCTCACCATCATGAAGAGCCAGTTACAGGAAGCTTATATCAGTAACTGGCTAATGCAGCATGCTCGGCTGCATGCACATTGCAATGAATAGTCAAATATGAGATGCAGATTCACTTTGATAAGCAGTAAAATTAGCAATTTAAATTGTTTAAAAAATAAGAGTCATCTCGCCCATGGGGACTTGCCTATTTCTCTGAGCAGGGTCCAGTATCTCCCAGTACAGAACAGAGCGGGCACAGGTGGCAGCAGACATGATATTAAATAAGGCGGAGGTGGAGGGTGGAGGTAGGGCTGCAGAGTAGCTTGCAGTTTAAAGGAGCTTAGTTGGAGATTCGCAGTGACGGCTCGGCTGGTACCTGTACTGCTGCGCGAGGGTTTCAGTTGTTGCCGTCTTAGTTTAGTAGCGTGAGCTTTGTTGTCGTCTTTGTTGACTTTGACCCTCGTGTTGACCCAACATAGGCCACTAACACGGAAACACGCTCACAGACAAAAACGGGCCAATACTTGAATAACCTGCTTGATCTAACAACACATGTGAGTTTGGTTTCTTCTTACTGCCTTGGAATAATTACTGCTACATGTGATTGCGTAAGTTTTCATTTACTAAACACCGTGGTAGAAAGAACGCAGCCGCGGATGCCCTCACTCATCCTTCCTTAAGCTTCACAGTATTTCTCAGGGAGTGTCAGCTTGTATGGGTTCAGCTCACTCCCAGCACTTTGATGAATTTATAAAGTGTACATACGTGGTGGTTATGTAGCTGTGTGTTAGCTCAGGAGCTTTCTTTGATAACTAGTATAACATCCTCAGACATGTGGTGGCAGCTATACTTCTGATGAAGCTTGTGCACAACTGTGATGCGTCAGGAAGTATGAGATGATCAATAATGAGGCCTGAAAACCTCAAAGTTGCTGGGAAATTTCAAATAAACATGAAATGAGGAGACTATGAATTGAAAACTAATGAGCGACCCAGACTTTGGTGATTTGAAGTTGGTCGTTTGAACACGTTCCCTGCTCTTTCAGGTATCGCCTGCATCGCCCTCTCCTTTGTCGATGCCCACGGTCGGCCCCTTCAAGTTCCAGCTCAGGGCGGTGCCGCCCTGCAGAAGTCCGAGAACTGCTCCGTCCCCCTGCACCCGGATCGCTTTAATGAGCTGACCGCTGTCGTCAAAGTGGAGTCCATCATTAGCGGCTCAGGTAATCAAAAAGAAATCGCAGTCATTTGTAAATGTTGTATCGATATTTTAGTCACAGCAGAACAAAGGAAACACGTGTTTATCAGAAGGAAAGAATTTGCCATTTTAATAAAAATATTAGCAGCAATGTTGATGACAGGTCGACAAGATTCGTGCAGCAGGAAACGGCTGTGAGTGGTGTTTGGTGCTCGGTGGGTCCATAAATAAGCTTTATTGAAGAGATGCTGGAAACAAGAATTCATCAACACAACAGTGCTGGTTTGGCCTCTGAGGAAGACGAACTGATTTACAATGAAAATGAAAAAATGCCTGCTTGTGTTCCTCAGAAATGAATTTTATTGCTCCTATAAAAGCTTAAATTGACCACCGAGTGAAATGCCCCGAGGAGAGAGGGAAAAGAAATGTATAAATATTCAGTTACTTTGCTCCTTTTTGAAACTTTCAGTGATGTAAAGTATCTGTTGAATGTAACCTGCAGCCGCGCATGTACGTGACGACTCACAAGCTGCAGATTTGCAGCCTGTAAACAGCTGATGCAGCCTGTAAACAGCTGATGCAGCCTGTAAACAGCTGATGCAGCCTGTAAACAGCTGATGCAGCCTGTAAACAGCTGATGCAGCCTGTAAACAGCTGATGCAGCCTGTAAACAGCTGATGCAGCTGTCACTGTCATAGCTGCACTTTTATTTTTCATTTGCTGCAGTTCTAAAAATCTCCATATTGTGAAGCTGCCTTTCTGGTGAACCTGAACTGTGTCTTTGCAGAAGCTGTCCACACACAGTGACTCGAGATCACAGGCCTTTGTATTTCTACAGTTCAATAAGCGTCTGTGTTATCTGAGCTTTGATTGGCTGCTGGGTTTTCAATAAAATATCAGCAGAGCTGCAGACTGTAAACAAATTTGTATCTCAGGTGAAGCTTGATATTGACAGGGAGCCACTTTGATGTGCAGGATGTAGACTAGAGCCTCTTTCAGTCTGACATTATTAAAGGAGGTGATGAGAGGTTTGTAGCAATGCACAACTCTCTTAAAGGTGTGCTGAGTTTATGTTGATGCAGCTTGAGACAGAAGATGTGGCTCTGGGTGATCTTTCTCTTCATCTGCTCCAGAGCATATTTTAATATTAGGTATCACTGAGATCCAGATGTCCAAGCCCAAACTGAGGTAATGACCTGGTCTCCAGATGTTTTCATAGTCTGCGTAGATTAAGCACGACTTGAATTTAGCATGTGAAAATCAGTGCAGCCCACTTTTACAATGCCAAACTAATGTTTCCAGCAGAGACTGGGCTCATTGGTTTTCACATTATTCTTCACCCTCTGGAGAATCGTTTCACTGCTGGATTTGTTTATGCAACAAGGTTACAGCACGTCCCAGGAGGCATGTAAACGCCACTCATTTTAAAATGGATTAATTGCAAACATAAACATCAAACTGTGCTGGGGTTAACAGTCCAGCCGTTAAATTTAGTGTCCAAATATGAAATGCCCCTAAATCGGAACAAGTAAATCTGCCGGTTAATGAATACGAGTCTATTACGGAGCCACTTACGGAAGCTAAATTTGTCAGTGTGACACTGCAGCACACGGCCATAAATCAAAACGAAATCTCATATTTGGGGCTTGTTGTTATATAAAGTGTTAGTCACACTCTGCTGCTGGGATTGGTGAAATATGGGGGAAATAATAACCAAGCTGTTTTAGGCATTAAAAATAGGTTTAACTGTGTAGTATAACCTTCACATTACATGGTTTCTATATAGTTTCATGACATGTTCAGTGAATTCTGCTGAAATATGAAGTGTGTGTGAAGCAGTGAACAGAGGCCACAGAGTTCACATGATGTGTCCCTAACAAGCATCTGAACATAACGGGCCATCGTCCCTCTGAGCAGGTGCTTTTTATTCTTCATCACCTTCTGCAATTAGGTTGAATAGATGTGTAGAAGTGACAGAGAGGGATGTGTTAGCTAATCGTTAATGCAATGTAATTTAAACTGTGCGCTACCATGAGCTGGTTTTAACATCGATATATCACAGACAGTTTAATCATGATCCTTGTGAGAGAAATGACACCATGGTGCAGATGATTAATGACCCTTATCTGAGTCCGACATGGTGCCACAGCTGACCTGATATTAAGACCACATCTCTAAGAAACGTGTGCTGATTACTTCTGAAAGCTTAAGTGTTGGTACTTTTATCTCTACCTGGATTATAAGGAGCAACCCTTTCTGTGTAGGAACCCCTAAGATTTAAAATGACAGAAGCCTCGTGGAAATTACTGAGAGACGAGGGGCTTGGTGTCTACGCAAAACATCTAAACAGGCTTTACAGTTTTGTCACTCCAGTAAACACCTCATGCATGAGATGCAGGTGTTACCATTTCAAACTGAAGTCTCTCCATATAAGTAGCTTGTGCATGTAAATGAAGTATTTAGATATCTGGGCCCTATTTCAGGAAGCCGGTTTAGAAAACTCAGAGTGAAAAACGATACTCAGGGTTGAGTAACCCCGAACTGTCCAACTCGGAATATTCGGTTTCAGAAAGGCTGATAACAATTAGTTCAATCAACGTGGAGTTGCATTAACCCCAAGTTAAGCGCACGCACGAGGATACATAAAGCCCTGATTAGTGGAGCACAGATTAAGCGAGTCACCATGGAGACGGAGGGAAAGAAGGCGCGGTCAATGTATCTTACAGCGCTTGAGGCCGAAATTCTGATGGCAGTATAGGGCTTTGGAGCGTGATGTCACTGGGGTGGGCGATAACATGCAAATTTTGCGGAAAAAAAGTAACACAGCCTCAGCTGCAAAAGAAAGGGAGCATGCATGGCAAAACATGGCCGACAGAGTCAATGCGTGAGTGTTAATTTAAACATTGATCGAGGGATTTCCACCCATTTAACACCTTATTTTATTATATTTTATTTTATTTGTTATTTCATACATTTGATTTTGTGATGTGATGTGAGCGCAGGTGCAACCCAACAGGCCCCAAACGTTCCTGGCAGCAAGTAAAAATGAAATATAAAAATATAGTCCAAACAGGTAAGGTGTAATTGTATTATGAGCCATAGTGCTTGGTCTGTTTGTCCCATGTAAATCAATTACAGTTAGAGGCTACATTAATTTCCCCTCTGTAAGCACTTATTGAAATTATCTGAGCACATTACAAGTACATATTTGCTTACTCTGTATGCTCAAATGTGACCCGTTATAGCCAACAGAAAAAACAGGTGGGGGTCCTCCACCACCACCACTCACAGAGGCTGAGCAGTTGGCTTCCACATTTGTGATAATGTTGGCAGCATCACATATGATCTTCACAGTGCAGAGAACACAAATTAGCATCCATTACTATATTGAAATAATCTGTTAGTTTGAAATGCTACAGGGAACTATGTACCTGTACATTAATGCTGTGGAAAGACTTCCTGTTCACATAGTCTCCTTCATTTACTGAAGGAGCAATGATTGGAATGTGAGTGCCATCTATACAGCCAATCACGCCTGGGAACCGTGAGAATAAATGTAAAATTTAAGTAGTAGTTCAAGTATCACCACATCATGAATTAAGTTTCGTTCATCCTGATACCTGCAATTTTGTGGCATCCCTCTTTGATAAATCTTGTGGGTCTATGACCGGGGAACACCACAGACGAGTACAGGAGACGTTTCAGTGCAACTGTAACATTCCTGACTGCCCGACAGACGGTAGCCTTGGAAACGTGCTCAGCATCACCAATATTATACAGAAAGCTCCCGTTTGCAAAAAACTGAAGTGCAATACACCTTGTTCCCATTTTCTTCCATTTTTCAGTGACAAAGTTTCTACTGCAGCTTTAAAAGTGAAGCACAAGCTCACCTCTCCTCTCACTGCCCCTTACTTAGGTGACAAAGCTCAGTCGACCGTTACAGCCACTGCCTGGGAAGCATAAGCTTACATTAAAAGAACAGCAACTGGTATTTTGTCCTACCTGCAAACTGCACCTCACTGCTGCCCTGTGAAAATAACCAGTACTGTGAGTAAATACAAATTATATGATTCATTTTCTTTTCAGTTTGGATTGGTTGAGACTACTTGTTTAGGTTAAGACACTAAAATGTATCTAGTTAGCTTTGGGCACAAACACACTATTGGTTACTTAAGACAGTAAAAACAGAAAGCTCCCATTTGCAAAAAACCAAAGTGCAATACAAATAATATGTACAGAACTGAGAGCATGTCCGCGATGTGTCACATGAGCAATATTAGGCCTGAGGATGTTATTCAAATAAATTATAGATTGTGCTGAAAAACGGTAACGTTCACACAGGAAATCATCAGGAAATGATAAAATGTCCAAACGCGCTCTAATCACTCTCTCCCGGCGGAGAGCTCTGCGGAGAATTTGGGCTTCAACATCTACTGGCTCTTCAAGGAAGGGACACGCCATGTCTGACACTTCCTACAGTCAGGTCTTTGCACTAAACCGGCTTCCTGAAATAGGGCCCTGGATAGTGACTAAAAAGGTTTTCTTTTGTTATTTTGGTATCATTATGAGACCCTGAAACTGTGTGCTGGAGGAAAACTCATAGTTTTGGATGTTTGTCCACATCACAGGTGATCACATATCAAAAAGCATGAACGATGGGACAGCTGGTGTCTGCAGTGCTTCCTTTTCATTGGCCGTAACATTTGATGTCACTTAACAACAAAGATGTTTGTTGTTATGACTTCTCTGCAGCAGAGCAGCTCATCCACTCATTGAAAGGTTGATGGTTCGATCCCTGGATGTAATAAATTTACAGTTTACTAACAATAATCCCAAAATGCTCTTTGATATCAGAGTATGAATGTGTGTGAATGTTAGACGGACAGTGCTTGAATAAATGAATGTGAATGGGTGAATGATGTATAGAGTGCTTTGAGGGCTTCAATAGAGTAGAGAGTGCCGTATAAGAACCGGTCCATTCACCATTTACATCCTACAGCTACTGAATTTTACTGAAGCCAGTTCTGCATTGGCTTCAACTACAGTTGAAGCCAATGCAGAACTGGGGGATAAAAAGTCCGACTGCACATGATTAGAAATGAATAGGAAAACAACCTTATTGCTGGCTAACTCGATGACCTCAGTAAATACTTTCTGATTATTTTAGGATCTATTAAAAATGTTTATATTAAATATATTGGACCTGATTAACCTTTAGAAAGAAAAGTATGCTTTATGGCGGGCCTGTCCTGTGGTTGATGATCCCTCAGTGTCACAGTCAGACCTGCCCTGTGCTTTTCATGCATGGGTGACATGAGGCCAAGCCAATGAAAGGGCTCAGTCTTAGGCTTTGCAAACCAGTGGGTGATATCACAGTGGATACAGACACCTTTGATACAGGGGTTAAGCTAAAGGACACACAGCACAGGCATTAAGAGCAGCCTCATTATCAGTTGTTTTACATACTTGTAACACAACGTCCGCTGATGACAGCATTAAATGCTGCCATGAGGCTGTGGCCCTTAAAGGGAAAATAATGATATCTCAGTTTCATTTTGCCACCCATCCATCCACCCGTCCGTCCATGCACCCGTCCATCCATGCACCCGTCCATCCATGCACCCGTCCATCCATGCACCCATCCATCCACCCGTCCGTCCGTCCGTCCGTCCGTCCATGCATCCATGCACCCATCCATCCGTCCGTCCATCCATCCGTCCGTCCATGCACCCGTCCGTCCATGCACCCGTCCATCCATGCACCCATCCATCCACCCGTCCGTCCGTCCATGCATCCATGCACCCGCCCATCCATGCACCCACCCATCCATCCATCCATCCATCCATGCACCCACCCATCCATCCATCCATCCATGCACCCATCCATCCATCCATCCGTCCGTCCGTCCATCCATCCATGCATCCACCCATCCATCCATCCATGCACCCACCCATCCATCCATCCATCCGTCCGTCCATCCATCCATCCATGCACCCGTCCATCCATGCACCCACCCACCCATCCGTCCGTCCGTCCGTCCGTCCGTCCGTCCATGCACCCGTCCATCCATGCACTCACCCACCCACCCACCCATCCATCCATCCATCCATCCATCCATCCATGCACCCACCCATCCATCCATCCATCCATCCATGCACCCACCCGTCCGTCCGTCCACCCATCCATCCATCCACCCACCCACCCACCCATCCATCCATCCATCCATCCATCCATCCATGCACCCACCCATCCATCCATGCACTCACCCACCCACCCACCCACCCATCCATCCATCCATCCATCCATCCATGCACCCACCCATCCATCCATCCATCCATCCATGCACCCACCCATCCATCCATCCATCCATCCATGCACCCACCCATCCATCCATCCATCCATCCATGCACCCACCCGTCCGTCCGTCCACCCATCCATGCACCCATGCACCCACCCATCCACCCGTCCATCCATCCATGCACCCATGCACCCACCCATCCGTCCGTCTGTCCGTCCATCCATCCATCCATGCATCCATGCACCCGTCCATCCATGCACCCATCCACCCACCCATCCATCCATCCATGCACCCACCCGTCCGTCCGTCCGTCCGTCCACCCATCCATGCACCCACCCACCCATCCACCCACCCATCCATCCATCCATCCATCCATCCATGCACCCACCCACCCACCCATCCACCCATCCATGCACCCATCCATGCACCCACCCGTCCGTCCGTCCGTCCGTCCACCCATCCATGCACCCACCCACCCATCCACCCACCCATCCATCCATCCATCCATCCATCCATCCATGCACCCACCCACCCACCCATCCACCCATCCATCCATGCACCCACCCATCCACCCATCCATCCGTCCGTCCATCCATCCATGAGATGTTATGCTCAACAAAATATCACAGATTGATGTCAGATATCTTTCTGGCTCTGTGGGATGTGTGTGTTGTGGTGTGAGTCAACAAAATGTTCCTTTTTATTGCTTTTTTCCCTTTTTTCACTTATTTGTCTGTTTTGCTTCTAACAGAACCACAGCTGTATGTCCGCTTCGACATCTGGGAGCAAGGCAACATTAGCCCCTTACAGCTGAGTGACAAACTGCAGGGGGCACTGCGCCACGCACTGTGTGATGTTGTCATGGAGCTGAGAGTATTGCCAAACCCTCTTTGTGTCAGGGTCCTCTGCCCAGCAACGAAAGCTCAGAAAGAAGAGGCAAAAGGTGAGCTCATTACTGCATCTGTATGCTGGGTCTGTTGTGTCTGCACCTATTTGCAATCAGATTGTACCAAGCAGTCCAATAAAAACAATGCTTTACAGTGTAATATCATTCACCACACTTCTGACACTGTGTCAACAAAAACACTGATGTCATGGCTTATGTTCGAGGAGCAGCAGAGATAATTGGCTCTGTCTACGTCCTAAAAGTTTGATAATGGGTCTGAAACGGTCGCTGTTTACCTCAAATATGCAAATGTAGCCAAAATAGCCAAAGAGGTTTATTTTTCTAAAATGATTTTGACACATTGTTGCTGTGCGGTGCACGGTGTTACATGAAAGCTGTAGTCAGCAGCAGTTTCATGTTGTTACAATGTTTTTGTCTTTAGCAAATCAAATAACAAACGTTCACTGCAAGACAAAACTACAAGCAGATGAACCAGAAGGTTGATTCTGTTCATCTGGACGTCGCCTTCTCATCCTTCAGGTTTCCACAAACTTAGAGTCAGTACATTCACATAATGACTGAAAGTAGCACCACTGACTAACAGTGGGTTGTGAGGTCAGTTTCATTATCATTGAACTGTCATGATCATTGATCAGTGGCCATGAGTGGCGTTCACAGAGAGTTGGGGGCTGGCTGCAATCACAGCATTGTAAGATGGCGACAGAGAAGCAGCGGTGCTACAGCCAGGTGTAGGTGTACTCTATATTTGTGCTTTCTTGACCCGCAGACAGTCCTGTTCCTAAACGCGAGTCTCTTTCGGAGTAGTAGGCGACTATGCCATGGGTTTTTTTTCCCCCCATCATTTGTTTTTCAGTTTTTTAGTTTAATGCTTGAATCTTGAGCTGGTACAACTCAGCGGATAATTACACAACCCAAATGGTGTTTGAGTAGGTCTCAAAAATGGATGCAGCTGTCCCTCCAGGACTGCTCTCTGGTATCAAAGGGACGTCCTGCTAACCTTTTAACTACAAAGCCACAAATTTAGCTGAGCCTACATTATCAATGCCGTCCTCAGAGCGAGGCGAAGAATTCTGTTTGCTGACAGATTTTCTGTTTGTTACCAACATGGAGTGTACTGCTGGCCTTTGTACATATTCAGTGAGATGGTTTACCTGCTGCTGCATAATGGCCCGTTTGGCCGGATTAATCCAATATTCATGCTGCTTCATCTGTTTGTGGCCTTCCACACTGATATCATGACACAGATCAGAGGTTTAATGATGGTGATGGTGAAAATTGGCAAGTTGTCCTCTGAGCTGATAATATCAGCACAAGCAGACTTAGACCGATGGGTCACAAAGGACTCCAGATTACCCCACACTTTGGAATTTGTCAGATACCCCACAAGCATGGAATCTGTTTTTGGTTAACCCAACATCAGAGGATGACATGGAGGAGACGCAGCAGCACACACTGAAGCTGCAGGGCCTTTGTGGAAAGGTAAAGTTTTAACACGTTGGTACGACAGACTGATTTCCTTTTCCTGTTTGAATGTAGTAAAGCTCCCTCCCATGTTATGTTTGACCCTCATGTAATTGGTCATGAAAGCACTCTATTATCAGGCTTATTTGCCTCACAGACTAAACGAATAATCTAGAAGCGTGTGGGATATTTGGATGCGGGCGTTCGTGACACCCGGTGGCAGAAAGCAGAACAGCATGGAGGATCTCACTGCAGCCATCCTTGGGAAACGTTTAAGACTTTAATTGAAGTTTGATTGTGAAATGTTCTTCAGGGCTGCTGATTCCTTTGGCTGAGGCGAGAGAAGTGAAGGACAGCCCCAGGCAGCGCAGTGGCTCAAGGGTTTTTAAAACCAGTCCATCTCCGATCAGCTTAATCCAAGCTGTAGGAGGCGCCCCCACGACAGGAAGTAGCACACCCGAGTCCACCACGCCTACTGGCAAAAGCACTCGCCGCAGCTTCTGGGACATACTGGTCAGTTACTGGCTTTCTACGTCAGCATTTTGTGATCATTTAAAAAACAATCGTTCCTTTTTTGCACAGTTCCCAGTGCTTATTGACTGTTCGTCTAGTTTCGACAGATCAGACGTGTCGTCACAGACACGTATGAAAGTAAGCATGTTTCTTTCCCTCCATCAGAGTAAGCCAGACTCGGCCGAGCTCGGGAGCCCCAAGACGACAGACGACATTGTGCAGGAGAAAGGCGAGGAGGGCCGAGCAGCGCGCCGCAGACACAAGACGGAGAATGTAAAGCAGCAGTGGAGCCAGGACAAGACGGTGGCTGTGGAGCTAGAGCAGACCCAGAGGTGGGACTCACTGAAGCCACTTTGAGTTATTATACTGAACACTAACTGCATCAGGGAGCTAGAAATCATACAAAGTTGAACCCTTATGCAGTCCTTGGAGAGAATACGGACACAGCGTGGGCTGTGCAGTTCCTCCTTCTACTTCATGTAAGAGTGTGATATCGCAGGAAAAGACCAATTATTACTAATGAAAGCTACCTGACACATCATATATGCAGCATTTTTCCTGTGTGGCCCTCAATCATATATTGGCCCCTTGGGTTAACACTTGGACATTAATGCTTTGAGAGCCGCTTGTCTAAAGCGCATTAAAACTTTATATCGAGAGGAAAGCAAGAAGAGCTGAAATCATTCTGGTATGGTTTAGAAGATGGTCACGGTCTTTGGTGCCAAATTTAACCTCCTAAGACACGAACTCCTTCATGGCGTTTTTAATTTCTCTTTGCTGTTTAGGCTGATTGGATGTAAAAGCAAAGAATGATCTTTTTACCTGATGTAGTGTCTGAGAAAAATGAGATCCACATATGAGGACATTCGTTCTATATCTCGATAGAACAGTGGTGAATAATTGTGGTCTAGACAACCCAAAATGTGAAGTCCACATATGTGGACGCCCGGTCCTAGCAGGTGGGTCTGCACTATGTATGGAGAAAGCTGATAGGTGTAAGCTGCTGCACAGTCTTGCTGGTGGCTCTTCAGTCTCAGACTGTACATAGATGCACACAGCTGCTGCATCGTCACCATTTAGCTTCATTGGCATTTTGATGCCTGTTAGATCATTGGCTGCTGCTGTGGTTGCCTTTTGGACTCACCAGTGACTGTATTTACAGATGAAAGACACCAGCTAATACTTGCAAGACTGGTTAGCAAGTTGCTGTGACTGACAGGCTGTTAGCTGGTTAGTGTGCGGTGTCCTTGGTTTCATAGTCAGATGTCTTCCAGCGCGATCACGATGCCTGGTTTCAGAAAAGGCTAAGACAGCATGATGCTTGAGTGGGTGGAGTCACAGTGCCAGTACTGTCCATTTCATATTTAAAGATTAAATATTTTACCATGTATGGTAGTATTGTCATTTCTGTCTTAGATATGGAGCTGAGAAAGCAGAAATCTTGCCTGACCACCACTGCATCACTGATGGCAGGCAACAAGCCTTTAAACCACCAAAACAGGTTTTCTCTCTGCTGTGAGTCCCATAGAAATGTGGTTTAATGAAGTGTGGGGGGTTTGTGGCTGTGCAGGAGGCAGCTGTCTCAGTTTGAGGAGGGAGATGCAGGCACTCTGGACCCCATTTACCAAGATATCTGCCAGCCGTGGATAACTTTCATGGCCAAACTTGGTAAGTTTTATCTCTACATTCATCCAGAATCTGAAAACTTATTTGAGAAGTTGGGGGTTTATATTCTGCGAGCTCTCACACTCTGTGTTACTCTCAGGTTGCCCCTCCATTCAGCAGTGTACCACTAAAACGGCCTCACACTTCCTGCTGCCTTCCATCTTGGCAGAGATTGTCAGTTTGGTCAGTTCGCTGGCCGCCGACACAACAGTGAAGACATTTCGAAAGACGAGGTGAGTTTTTACATCGTGTTTTTCTTGGTAATCGATCATCACTCTTACCTTCCTGATGTTGAGAGCAATAAAAAGTAACACTGAGTTGTGATATTTTTTGTTGCCGAGGTGCATGAAAGCTGTTGTTGTGCTCTGACATTCAAAAACACCTCAGCTGAGACTCTTCAGCTTCAGCTCAAATGTCGATTGTTGCTTCCAATGCAAATGACATTTCCACAGCTTTCATTCACTTTCATCTCTGCAGCTGATCTTCCAACTGCTGTCTGCACTTCATCAAATGGCATTCCAGCTACTTTCAGCCTCCTCATGCTTTGAGTCATTTTGACTCTTCAGCTGAAATTTGAATGACTTTTATTGGTTATAAGTCCAACTTGCTGTCATCTCTTTCAGTGCAGACCCCTGAAAGCGAACAAATTGTTCTCGCAGACTTCTTAGCAGCCTGCTCGTTAGAAAACACTGTGAATAAGAAGTGTGCGCTCTCTGGAGCCAGACAACTTCTTCGTTCCTGATTGTTGCCACACAGATACCGAGTCACTGTTGTGATCGCACTCGAAAATCAGTTCTCCTTTAGACTTCTCAGACATATAATCAATGAACACGACTATAGACACACAGTTTTACCTTATAGAAGTTAGGCGCTGTTTTTGGGTTACCACCCCCAGTTCATCCTCTGTCAGCCATGAGGCCTTTTATTTCTCTCCCTTTACTGCAGCATTTATTGTGATTGGCTGCCCCTCACAAACTAAAGGTTTGACGAGCAGGTCGCGTTGGTGACGTTTCAAAAATAGAAAAAAATGTTAAACTGAGGATTTTGAGCAAACAGCTGCAGCTTCGGGTCACACTCAGAAACACTTAGACTGAGCTCAGGGGGCCGAGCAGGTCATCCACTAATCAGAAGGTTGGTGATTCGATGCCTGGCTGCTCCAGTCTACATGCCAAATGTCTGTGCACAAGATACTGACCCCAGGTTTCTCTCAGCTTCATCCACTGGAATGCATCCAATGCACTTAGCCATAGAAAGCAGTGCTTCTATGAATGGGACTGAAACATTAAGACATGTTGCATGAAGCACTTTGAGAGCTCAGAGAGTAGAAAGGCATATTTTTGGAAACTGTTAACAGGATATATACCATACCTGGTGGGCGCCCTCTGACTGCACACTGCCATTAAAGTCGTTCAGCTCTATAATATTGCACCTGTATTATACTTTTTGCAGCTGCCCCACATCTGGAGACCATTTTGTGCCGCTCCCTCTTGGCCAGAACCTCAGCCAACCACCGGACGCTGTGAGGAGCTTCATTCTCATCGGCCGCAACTTCCATCAGTGGCACTACAGCACAGAGCAAGGTAACCGCTGCAATACCAGCCGTTCACATTAGCCCCTTACTACCTTACCCTCTGCACAGGCTATGCATCACTACCTCAGCTCCAGTGTGTTTTAAACAGCCTGTTATGGTTGTTTCCTTTTTCTCCAATTCATCAGGAAATCAGAATATTTGATTAGAAATGAATGCCGTTCATAGATTTGTGCAGCCCTGATATAGATGTAGTAAGTGATGAGTCTTTCTGTAAGAGTCCATGTTTGGAATTGAACAGCCGTTCAAGTACGAGTACATCGGTGTCATCCATCAGTTTTCCAAAGCCGACCCCAGCTGACCTTTAGGTGCGAGGTGGGGCGCACTGTGGACAGGCCACCATACTTGCATAGAGAGACGTTCACACATTCATTCACACCTACAACCAATTTAGAAACACCAGTTAACCTAACATACGTGTCTTTGTTCACGGAGAGCCACACAGGCACACGGAGAACATGCAAACTCCCGCTGACCCCAGCTTTAAACCCAGTGACGGCGACCACCACATTATATTATTGGATGGCGATATGTTCAAATGACACATTGTTAGATTTATATTTTATCATCTACAAAGTACCAGAGTTTTTAGAATAAAAGTTAATTACTTTGTCTCCCTCCTGCTTAATTACCAAACAGTCAGTTGACAGATGAGCAGAATCAAGGCCAAACAAAACAAGATGAAGGTAACGGTGAGAACGAGCTGCAACAAGACTGCACAATGCAAAACACAGAATAAATGTCAACAACAGAATAAAAGCATTTAATGAGAAATGATCAAGAATAATTGAAAACAATAAACAGGCTTATAAAGACAATGAGAGAGAAAAAGCATCACATAAAAACAAGTCCATGTAAAGTGTTGTTGCTGGTCGAGTCATTCGTTGCTTCTAATGAGCAACAGATGACCCCATAATAAAGTAAAATAGAAGTCCAATAAACACATTATCCTGTGATGTTCTTTTGTTTCCTCATTATTGTAATCAATCACATTTCAGTCTGTAGTTCGTCTCATGCAAGTAAGTGCAGTTCAAAGAGCTTCACAGACGACTGAGAAGCCGACGATGAGACAAAGCAAACTGAAACCAAACAGAAGGTGGAATAAAAGGACGTTAAATACAAGCGCGCTCAGAGTTCAGCACATCAATGAGGATTAGCCCCAAGTCCAGTGTTGTGGTTCTACGGTGGAACAGGAAGGAACGTGCGCTCCGAGTGTGGAGGAATTTAAGTTCATGTTAACGTCTTGTTCATGAGTGGAGTGGGAGACTAACGTATAGTCAGACCGTCCATCCTGGTGAGAAAGAGCCGAGTGTGGAATCAATGCTCTCAGCTTCCTGGTCTGTCTACGGTCCTACTCATGGGTGAGGCTACCATAGAAAACACAAGTAGTGGAAATGAAGGGTGTGTGTCTGTCTCACCCTCAGAGTGGGGTGAGTAACTTGGCCATGGGGTAAAGACCAGCAGCTGTTTGATATCGAGGTTGTTTAGACATCTGACCTGGATGCCTGCTGGGTGAGGAGTTTGTGGTTGACTCGGTAAATGAAAGCTGTGTTTGGTTGCACCGAACATTATGTCAAACATTTCCACTATAAGCAGCAGAGGATGGAAACACAACAAAATGACACAAACAAAAAAGAAACCTCTGAAAAGTTGATTAAACATCATATAGTTGAATAAAATGCTACATTATAAACTATAGTAAATAATTACCAAAAACTAAAAAGAATCAACATGAATAAAACTATAATTTACATATAACAAAGTCAACAAACATGATGGCTATAAAACATAAATACAGTTTAATTTGAGATATTAATGTCTAACTGTAGTGTAGTTTATATCTTATGGCACAACATATGAGTCCTTTCAGGTGTCCAGTGAGTGAAGTCTGCTTTTGTCTCGTGCAGAGCTTCTGTTTCTAGTTTTTTCTCATTTATTCGACTGCTGCAAAATAAAGTTCGGCCTCATTTCTGTTGCTTTTGTGTCGCAGCAGCTAATCACACACTGCTAGTCTAGTGAGGATATTCTTGAGGTAAAGCTGTTCGGTATATTAGGCTGGCATAGACCTGTCTGCAGCATGTTGCTAACACTTGTTTTAACACCATGAGTAGTGTGGAGGAGACGCTCCACGTGTTTCCTGTTGAAGCTTTGAACGTGCTCTGTCCTCGCCGCCGCCGCCGCCGCCGCTGCTCTTTGATTCTGTGTTTCTCTGTCCGTGCTCGCTGCTCTCTAACATCTGTCTTATTTTTGTTTTGCTTACATCGGTTTGTGTCGAGCTGTGTTTCACTGTCCACGCTGCCTTGCTGTTTGTACCTCCTCTGTTTACCCACAGAAGACAGTTCAGATGAGGAAAACAGCCCAGTGCTAAATAGGTTCACACGTAAGTTTGCTCCTCAGCTTACCAACAACTTTCATGGTAATGGGATTTTCTTTATGGCTGCGTTTTGTCAATATATTGGTTTGTTTGTTTGTTTTTCTATATTCTCAACAGCTGAAATATATGTAAGCGAGCTTTCACAGAGAACAGCAGAATACTTCACATGTTGACATGAAAGTCTTAGAGAGTCAGTGTGATAAAAAGATGTTAGTGTGTTCGCCTCTTCAGTTAAACTGAACTTTTACTGGTTCTTTAAGACCTGCAGTTTTTTAAGATCCATGATCTGAATTTAAGGCATTAAAATGTCTTAAATTCATTTTTAATGGGTCTCAAACTTAGTTGGATTTATGAAATTTGTTTTACATTATAAATAAAAGACGACTGGAGTTGCATTAACTTCAGTCGTGTTTTTAATTGTATCGATCACCCTGTAACAAAGCTACAGAACGGAGCCATCATAAAACGATAACCACGAATGCTAACTATGTCGCCTCGCCACTTTAAAACACATCAGTTAATCAGACTAATTGTTATGCTGTGATAGCAAAGTTTTTAATGTGGACTGTATAGAAAACATGGATCTATTCATGTGACGTCCTCTTGTTCATCCTCGAGCTACGACTGTGAAAGCCGCGGGATACTCGATGCTCATTGGCTAACAGCTCGATCACAATTTAGAAAATAAATGTATTTTTACTTTTGACTTCTTTACAATCAGACTTATTTCTGCAGTTAGTCCCCTGCACTGGAACCCATGTCCGGTTCTTATTACACTACATGGCTTCATGATGTTAGCAGTTCTCTTCTTGAATAGTTTCTCCATAGCTTCATAGTTTGGGGCTGAATATTACTAATTTATACTTTGAGGTAACAAATAAATAACTAAACCTGCCACAAACCAAAGTGAAGTAAAAGCAGCCCCGTGACGTTGTGTCTCACACTGATGAGGAGAATTAAACGCACACATTGAGAGAATAGCGTACAAGCTGTGTGGCTGCACTCATGAGCTTTTATAAAGCTGCAGCACCAATACGTTTTGTTTAAGCGCACCTTAAATCATCTTGAAGCTGAAATGCTGTTTGACCTTTCTGTGGTAATGATATTACTTCATCATTCTCTGCTTCCTTTCTGCGGGGATATCACGACCGCCGCTCGCAAACAGGTTTACATCGGTTTTAAAAAATAACCACGTTTCTTCACTCCTGATAATCAAGCCAACACTGTTTTTGTGGTCCATCGAACGCTGTGATTTCAGAAGCAGCATCACAGTAAAGCTTTCGCTCTCGTCAGTCAAACCTCAGAAACCCCAAAACCTCCCAGGAAGTGAAAAACCTGCGAAGCAGCTGCCCAGTACGTTTGTATTTAAAACTCAGTTATGTTCATCTGACAGTTCAGTAAAGATTGTGATCAGAGTCAGCTGGGACTCTTTGTTGAAGGACATAGCACAGCCTGCTGGGCAGCTTGGACTCGTATTGCTTTGCTGTTGCACTGACTTTCTGTCTTTTCTGTCCAGCTCATAAAGGCTTCCAGCGCTTCGATGCTCTGGAGCAGAGCGATTCGGTCGGTCCGAGCCAGGCTGGGGTGGGAATGGCTCCTCGCCAGAGGTTCCTCTTTATCAGCATCCTGGACAAAGAGGTGATTTGGGATACGGAGGCCTCTGTACACTCTGTATATCCCTCAGGCCGGGCAGAGAACAAGATCCCAAAGGGTCCTATTTGTAATGGCTTTCAAATACATGAACTTGTCCTTAGATGTATTTTTGTCAGTGGGTGCTTGAGCAAATAAAGATGGTGCTCTGACAGCGCATGTGTATAAGCTGCCCACAATAATGAAAATGTGTGACATATAAGCCTACGTGGTAGCCAGGTTACTAGCCCAAAGATCTTTAATCCTCTGGGTTTTTTACCTTTATTAGCGTGTTTTTGAAGCCAAATGCTGTCATTTCTCTGTAAAGCAAATTTCTCTGATATCTTTTCAAAAAGGTAGCACACATATCCTCATTGTGCTTCATAATTAAGCTGTGGGATTATGTTTCTAAGTACAAGTGTGCTCTTTAAAACATGATTGTAATACTTCACCGTTGGTTCTTCAGGTGACGCTGTACAGCTACAACTGGTCCGTGGATCTGGGCGCCTCTCTGAATCGCGAGCTGGTGCGTCTGGTGAAGTGGCAGAATGCGAGGGCTCACGTCGTCCACTGCCTGTTCAATCAGAAGATGGGTCTCTTCCATCACTACTGCTTTTCCGATGCTCCCATCCATGAAATAGACTCCAAGCAGGTGAAAACACTCTGGTGTATTGTAAGCAGGCCAACAGCAGTACAGGAAGAAAAGCATCATGGGATCACTTCATTGTTAGTTATTTGTGAGGGACGTTTTGTGATGTCTGTACTCAGTGAGAGCTGAGTCAGAGAGAGCACACAGAGGGTTTAAGCACTGAAGCACCATTTAGTACATAAACTGTACCTCAAAGATGGCCTTAACTGGTTGCTGAATGCCCGTTTTAAAAGCAGGACAGCCTCACTGTGTCTTAGGTTTTAGGTTATGAGCAAGTTGTCGTCTTATAAGTAATCAGGTAATCAGACTTGGCAGTCAGACCCACAAATGAAAGCTTACTACATTGTTTTTTTCTGTGTATAAACAATGTAAAATACTTTTTGGTGACTGTTTTGTTTACATACACGTTAGCAAAGTCCGTCTCTGAGGATACTTCAGTCTCCTCTGATATTTACAGGTGCCCAAACAGTCCTGTTGTTGTCTGTGCCACCCCAACATGCTTTGCTGGGTAGATTGCACTGCATGACTGGAGCGCAGCATCAAACTGTTAAACTGTACAGTTGCACACTTCCTACAAAATCCAGCAAAATGTCGTTTACGGTCCAGTTACCCCAGCAGGTGTCTAGCAGCTTAGTCTGCCCTCACCTGTCAGTCAAAGCTTTCGATTCTTAAAAATAGAGATCAACGCATTTTTGATACAAATCTGTTGATGTGCTTTTTGGCCGTTAAGCACCGACTTCATTTTTTAGCCCTGGAGTTTTCTTTTGGGTTCAATATCGCATACTTTATTCTAACGTCATTTGTGTGTGTGTGTGTGTGTGTGTGTGTGTGTGTGTGTGTGTATATACATACATACATACATACACACACAAATGAAGTCAGTGCTTAATGGCCAAAAAGCATATCAACAGATTTGTATCAAAAATGCATTGATCTCTATGTATGTGTGCATACATATATATTCATATATGTATGTGTGCATACATATATGAATATATATGTATGCACACATACATATATGAATATATATGTATGCACACATACATATATTCATATATGTATGTGTGCATACATATATGAATATATGTATGCACACATACATATATGAATATATGTATGCACACATACATATATATTCATATATGTATGCAAGGCAGTCAAAGCAGTCAAAGTTGAAGGTACAGTGCTCTGACAGAGGAATCAGTTCCAGCTCCAGTAATACTGACTTTATGAGAGAAGCTGCAGTATGGACTGAAAGTAGTATTCGAGTATTTGATTTGGAACCCAGGGCGTATTTTTTATTCATGGTATTTCAGCAGCTGCTGAGTCACCAGCAGCTCTCACAGTCAGTGCTGTGCTTGTCCTGCATTAGAGAAAGAAAGGAGGCAGCTGACTACGATCGGCCATCATGTGTTCACATGTGGTGACAGCAAATGACCAGTGTCAAACTCACTGCAGAGGTTGTTATGTGGCATCAGCACTGTGGCAGTCACCGCGTGCTTCCTGTAATGACACGCTGTGTTAACTGAGTTCTGCAATGACAGGCTGTGCCGCTCAGTTATTGTGCAACTGTGGAATATGATCTGCACAGGGGTGTTTTTCATATAAAAGCAGGACGATTAACGCTGCTTAACATGTCAGACGTGGTCCTGCCACAATGATTGTTCTGGGAGAATAATCACAGCCTTCTTTCTTTTTATAACAGCAATATAAAAAATGACATCAGAAAAACCTCGGCAGCATTTTCAGGCTCCCCCTTAGACCTCAGACTTGCCTCTAAAAAGCACGGCTGCACCTTCTGTTTCTGCTGCATCTGGTGGGGAGCTGGTGAGGAGAACAGGATGCTAGCTCAGGTGGAATCAGCCTGGGAGGCTAGCATCTGCACTCGCGCTGTCACAGGAGGCAGCAGCTCCCGGAGCACACTTCATGCAGCTGTTGTGTCCCGAGGACGAATTTGTGTGACTCCCACATGGATGGTGATGTCATTACTTGATCCAGCCTGTTAGTGGTCCTCGTGCTATTTATGAGTTTCAGTGACGATGTGTCACAGTAATGTGTTTTCATCTTGTACTATGATACAATAGTTGTATAGAGAGCTGCAGGGCTGCATCTCTGTGGTTCCTCTTACAAAAAGCTGAAATCGTCGCGGCTTATTACAGTAAATAAGCATCGTTTATCATTTTTGCAACATGCACACAAAATGCTAATGTCAGGCTATGACAGTTGTAGCCGTGGGACTATAACCACCTCTTAGCATGTACGTAATTAGCCCGAGAGGTTTGGGATTTATCTGAGTGTGAGTGTCATTTTTAAATGAGCATTTCTTGCTTTTGCATCAGAACCATTTCTGCTTTGCTCCGTTTGTCCTCCTGCAGCATTTTCTGTACGATCACTGTAAAGTTTGGCTTTTTAGATAAAAGAGGTGTTTTTTAACTTTGGTCTGCTACTAGTCGCCCCTACTACACTTATCTCGTGTAAAATATTCAATATTTGGGAGATGCTGCAGTGTGCAAACTGTTTTCAGTTCAGTCGCTTGACATCCTGTGTAAATATTGGCAGGCAAAGACTGTCACTGAAGCCTCTTCCATATTTATGCCACTTGCAGCTTCATCAAAGCTCGCTGTGGCTCGATTCAGCTTTGTTTTCTGTTTTGCGTGTCTCAGCAAAAACTGCTGGACACCCTTTATTAAATATGGAGTTTTGGATCAATATGCAGTTGATGGTGTTGGCAGCAGAAACCAAAACAAGATTTTTCAGCCACACGACTAAGCATTTTTATTCTCCTTGATTATTACCCTTCTCTATCTGCTGTCTTCTTATGTTGTCCGGATCATATCCTGGAAATATAACCCTGTCACATCAGCGGCCTTGTTTTCCAAAATGGAGGACTTAACCACCTCAGTGCAATTTAGCCTCTGTCAGTTTCCATTCATCCTCCTCGATTATTTATGATCCTCTCTCACACAGAGGGCTTTGGGTTGTAGGTTTCTGTAGTCTGCTGTGCCGCCTGTTTAATAACTGTTTGCAAAGCATCTTTTACATCCCATCTTCCCTCCCACTCTCACACATCAGCTGTCACATCAGCTTCGCTGCTCTGAGGACAGCAGTGCAAGAAGGCTCCACTTCTACAGCTACTGATTGATTTTACAATCGTTTTTCCTGGTGAGATGAAGGGGGTGTCATACGTGATAGTGTACTACAGATGGCTTGAGAATTGGGCGACTAAAAAGGCTTCTGTGTTGGAACATCTGGAAAAATGTAGGCAGAGAAAGCAGAGTGACGGCATCAGCGACTGCTGCTAAAATACAAGAGACATCATGCAAATGATAAAGCCATCAAGCCACAGAGCTTTTCAAAAATCGATTAAAACTAGCTTGCATCGTGCAGCATTGGCGTAGATGGAACATTGATTTGTAACCTGTGATTCAATTCAATTTTATTTATATAGCGCCAAATCACAACATAAGTCGCCTCAAGGCGCTTCATAGATACAGAGAGAAAAACCCAACAATCATATGACCCCCTATGAGCAGCACTTTGGCGACAGTGGGAAGGAAAAACTCCCTTTTAACAGGAAGAAACCTCAGACAGAACCAGGCTCAGGGAGGGGCGGGGCCATCTGCTGTGATTGGTTGGGGTGAGAGAAGGAAGACAGGATAAAGACATGCTGTGGAAGAGAGACAGAGGTTAATAACAGATATGATTCAATGCAGAGAGGTCTGTTAACACATAGTGAGTGAGAAAACAGTGATGTGAGGACACTGCAGTTTATCAAGTTTAGTTTGTTTACAGATGTGAACCTCACAGATGTGCAAGACTACTGTATAAACATGAAAAAGGATTTGAAGAGACATGAAAAACGAGGCACAGTCAAAAACTTTTATTTAAATATGGTCTAATCCGGCGGTCCCCAACCGGTTTAATGTCAGACGGTATTTTCACAGACCGGCCTTTAAGGTGTGGCGGATAAATACAGCAACATAAAATAAAACCCGAGCCTCAACTCTCGCGGCCCGGTACCAAACGACCAGTGCCGGTCCACGGCCCGGGGGTTGGGGACCGCTGGTCTAACCTTGTGACGAATGGATTCAGAAACCCTCTCATATTATTGAAGGAGTGATTATTTAAAAAGCTGCCACCTCATGTTGCACAGCCATGTTTTTCATGTCTTCTTTTCAGAACAAGAACTTTTGAATTGTTTCGTTTAGGGGACATCTGTAAACTGTAAAACAAAAACCTCTGTGAACAGGCCCCCTGCTGGTGGTGGTAGATGTGAGGAAGAGTCCTAATCTGAGCCAAAGCGCTGTCCACGCAGACTAGCCAAAGGCCCAGCTACAGTGGGGAGCGAGTATTTTGGGATCGTTCGATTGGAGGAAAACTCCTGGAGTAGATGCGTCTGTAGAACACACTAAGGGACGAGGTCTTTGGTGACTGTTCGGCTCTTCTGGCTCAGATCGGAGATCACTGGTTGGATAATCAGCATACAGTACTTTTCCAGTATGGAGAAGTATACCGAGAGCAAAGAGTGCCACCCTTCCCCACCATGTCAAGCTGACCATGGTGTTGTTTAAATAAATCATGTAATGCTGTTTTAGTTTGAATGAAAGTTCAGTAAAATCCAGCAAAATGTCATGCACAGTGTGAGCAAAACAGACGGACGAAGGGACTTATTAGACCCCGTTTTGCAGCCGAGAATGACACCAAATGCCCTTTCAGTCTTCTCCCTGTGGCCAACAACAAAACAAGCGCAAAGAATAGAAAGAAGCAAACTTTTCCTTTCCCTCCGATGGCCTCGCTCTTCATCACGGCATTACTAATGAGTGCGGACAGAAGGCAGAGTCAGAGCAGCAGAAAATTTGCCTGAACAGAACTTCATCTGTCAAGGTCCTGATGAGAAGCAGAGGGAGCACCAGTGCACGGTTTGACCCCCCAGCCTGTGGGCATGGTGCAGCCAGCACTGCCACACGAGGGGCATCTGGGCCCTGAGCTGCTCCGCTGAGCAAACTCACCCAAAAGCTCCTGTCAACAGCAAAAAGAGAAGAACAGACAAAACTAATATGCAGCGCGGTGACTGCAGCACGTCGCTGCGTCATGTGATAGAAGAATGCAAATGTGCTTCCTGTCTGTGGTGTCCAAGGCTTGAGCATCCTCAGGTTAAGGCAGAATTAATCACCTGATGAACACAGACTAAGATTTCACGTATTAAACTCTTTTAAGATGAGTTTTAACGGACCATACAAAAACAAGACCTTTCCAGATTATTGAGTTCCCTCTTGCTGCTTGTGAAATGACTTCTTGTGAAGGACTTGGGCCCAGACTTCTCTTCTGCTGTGAGCAGCACTGTCTGAGCGATGACACCCAGCAGTCACCACCACAAACATCAAACCCTCCAACACAAGCTTCTCATACAGAAACGCCAACCTGTGGCTTCAGACAGTGTTTTAGTGGTGACTTTAAAAGCTGCTGTGCTGTGCTTGGCTCAGATATAAGCTAGCATTTGCTAACAGTAGCCCGGTGAAAGCCTGCTTGGCCAGACAGGAAACTGCGATTCACTCGACAACTATGTAATAAGAGTGGTTTCCTGAGGTTACTCAGGAGGTATTTAGCTGCTAAGTGAGGTGATGGCGTCATTAATTGTCGAGGTATTTGATTTATTCTCTATCTTGATCAGGATCCCAACCCATTCCTCGGTCCCTCCATGGAGCCTGATGCATTGCTGCGTAGCGCAGTCCCTCCTCTGCCCAGTAAAGAGCAGGGCAGACTGGGAAACTCTGGTCGAAGTCTTGCTCCCCTCCACTTTCCCTCAGAGTTGCTTCCCTTTGATGAAGCTCTGAGGGACGTCTGCACCATTCGGCCTTTGATGGACGGAGATGTGGTGGCTCGACATGGCAGCCAGCTGTTGGAGATCAAAGCTGCTGAGCGGAGAGGTGAATAGTTTGACCTGTACATTAAACATGATGTCAGTTTGAAAAATTAATGGCTTTGTTTTTATTCTTACAGAATTAGAGAAGCAGATGAAGATAGAGAACCTGTTCGTGACCTGGCAGCAGAGGTCAGCACAGTCCAACATGCCCATTTCAGTAAGTATTTTCAACAGTGTTTAACCCTTTAGAGCCGGTCGCTGGGGTCACACAGGCACCTGCAATGTTTTTATTAAACATCTGTAATTCCCATAACTCCTGAACCAGTTGCTCAATTGAAAGAATTCCCACGCTTCCTGAAAGCAGCGGCTCAGCAGGGTCAACGTAAGTAAATGTAGCCTTAAAGACAGCTGTTCTTATAATGGAGCCTGTGGAGTGTGAGGAATGCAAAACAAAAGAAAGTTAAAAGAAAAGCAGCACACGTGTCGTTATACTTTCTGAAAAGCCTGCCCCCTGGTGGTGATAGTTTTAGTTAACGTTCATAAAGGGGAATCACAAAATGCACCTTTAAGTTCATAATGATGATGGATATTTAAAACATAAACAGCAAATTGTATTTGACCAGTAAATTCTTCCACTGTGCAAGCAGCATAATCTCAGATGGAGCTAATTGCACTCGACTAACCCGGGGGAACAGCGTCTCACTGCTTCATGTCTTTGAGGGGCTTCAGTTACAGCTCACTCCTCGGGGAAATCATTTTGCATCGCCTTGTTTCAAAGTGGGGAATATCCGAGCTAATTAAAAAGGTTTCTATCTGACACCGTGACATCTCGAGAGGTTACACGGTGGCATTAAATTTACAAATTTGATATTTCAGCAGTCGCCCACATGGTGCTCTTACTGAAGCACATCCAGCAGGAGGTCTGCAGCCTGAGCTGAGTCTGTCGGGGCCAGGACCCATGTCCAGTGCAATAAACAAGCTAAATTACCTGTTGGCTGTAGTTTGAATGCTGATCTGCTGCTAAACGTTCAGCCTGGTGTCATCTTTGATGTTGCTGTGGTCTTTTATGTCATCCCACTTGCAGTTTCATACTTTTACCATTTCAGTAAGAGTTACCTTGGCTGTCTCTGCAGGGGACAGATTTGGAGACTCTGAAGCAGTCGTCCCGACTGGTCCACTACTGTGCCACCCCTCTGCTCTTTGACCCCGTCTTCCGCAAGCAGATCCAAGAGGAACAGATTATTCAGCCTCTAGAAAAGGTTTGTTTTCCATGCAACTAAAGGCAAAGTTACTGGCAGATTCATTTTTCACTTTAGACATTTTATTCATATGAAGACCGAATATAAATACAGTCTTCAATTTCTGATCCTGTGTTTAATGTTCCTCTCTTACTTCATGGTAAACGCAGTGACTCCAGGTTAGGAATCCTCTGTTTTACATTCATGCTTGATTTGAGATGTTCTTTTACAAAAGGATTTGCTTTAACGACGACACAGAAAACACATCAAATATTTAGACTGAGAAAATGGATCATTTTGGTCCAGAAGAGTCATTTTCAATTCAACGGCAGGAAAAATGTTTACAAAACTGGAGCAGGGCGACGTGTAAACAGTGTAGCATCGCCCCTTCTTTTAACAACAGTCCATAAATAGACTTGGAGCTGAGGACACCAGTTGCTGGACTTTTGGAAACAAATGCTGTTGTTTATTTTGGTCCCTTTTTTTTAACTTTCCCTACGCACAGCATTATACATCTGTAAAGACCAGAAAAGGGCTGAGTGAGGATGGGCAACTCTCCGTTTAATCCATTTATTGTGCACAGATAAGACATCTGAGAGCATCATATCACAAAAGGCTATTCATATCATCAAGTATTTCCAACACTGAGATCCAGTTTGTTCTTTCTATGAAAAGGCCTCAAATACTCCAAACGAGTGAGCGGGTAACCCTTTAGCTGAGGAGAAAACATGCTTTCATATTAGTCCTGTTAGTCATTTGTTGGATATAAACCTTTAAGGGCCAGAAGATATTTTCACTGAGACGAGATCCTGAATGCAAACTCCTACTGCTTCCCAGAATGCATTTATTCGAACACACTGCTAATTATTTCCACATTAAAGCATAAATGAAGCTATTCTTTGCTCTGGTGCTCCGTAGTTTCATGTCAACCAATTATTTTTGCAGTAGCCTAAAACATGCGTTGAATGTGTTTTTGAATGAGCCTTGGATGCCTTCCTCCACTCTTCCTGGGAATATCGTCGTGTTAGTCCTCTGCAGTGTTTTTACAGAAGACTCAGAGGACTCGTCTGCTAATAAGTGATATAGTTTACATATCAACCCCTTCCCAGAAGACTAGTTTTTCTATTATGGTCAAAGAGGGAATAGATAGTGACTGATGAAGTTAGTTAATTGTAAGTATTTAAAGCCTTTTTATTGTTATTTAACAACACAATGAAGGTTTTAGAGGAATTTATTTCAGAGCCTGATGTTTCCTAAAGTATCTCAGTCTGGCCCCAAAGTGTGTGACTAGATTTGCTTAAGTCTTTAACAACGACAGTATCATCTGTGCAGTGTTCGATGTGGCGTTCAGGCTGCTGAGCTGTACATCCTGTTTCATTACCCACCAAATGTGTTCAGTTGACGAAAGGTCTGCAGACACTTCAGTTCAGCATACTAAGTGTTTGCTTGGGCGCGTGTGTTGCTCTAAAACCTGCATATGCTTTCCAGCATTGACGGTACCTTTGCAGAAGTGCAAGCCACCAGTTCCAGCACCTTCTGAACTGATAACTAGCAGATGGTCCCTCTCCTCGTTAGTCCAGAGGAACAAGAATTTCAAATTTTGCTTCATCTGATCACAAAACAGTTTTCCATTTTGCCTCAGTTCATTTTAAATGAGCTTTGCTTAGTTGAAGATCACCTTCTGTGCCTCTCTACATCTTACTCACCTGTATTAAAGGAACCCAGTTAGCTGCAAAATGCTCCTCCGGCTGGTTTACCCCACCAGCCTCGTGTTGTTGTCATGCTGACAGATGAGGAGGGGGCTGTGGACACCTGACTTCCTCAACATGAGCTCAGCTGCAAAACGAGAAATGGTTTTTCATGAAAGAGTAAAATGTCTCAACATTTGATATGTTTTCTGTGTTCTGTTGTGAAAGGAGTATTGATTTACACAGCACTCCAGCATGTTTTATGTTAGTGTTGTAAATTTATTCCCTGGAAGTTCCTTTCAAACCTCAGGAGGAAGTTTTGTAGGATTCCAGCTTCTTTCATCTGAAAAATCTCACAATCGGAGTCACTTTGGTCATTTTCAGTACAGGAACATGTTGTATGTATGGAGCACTTTGTGGTCGACAGGCTTCAGACAGATTCTGGGATGTGGATCAGTTTGTGACGTGTATTTCCACATGTGAGCCCCGGTGCTCCTGCTTCCTGTCAGAGCTGACAGCAGCCCCCTGTCTTTCTGCCTGTGTGCTCTAACTCTGCACATGTCGCTCTTTTCAAGTTAAACAGGCCTTCATCAAAGTTCAAATGCTCTTTCCATTAGTGGTGCATTGATCTGGATTATTCTTCCACGCCTCAGACGTATGGCTTCTTTGTTTCATCAGGCTCAAAATGAAAGTTGTGATTTTCAGTCATCTTTTAGAATTTTGTATTCAAACATGGTTCATTTCTTTGATATGTATTCAGGCCATGTGCACTGTACTATAAATTCTTCTGAAATTGTGTGTGTCAGAAAAGGCATCGCTCCAGTGATTCCACGGCATCAGGTCGGGACCGCAGCTACAGCACAGACTCAGCTGACATGCTGCCCGGCCGACTGAAGGAAGAGTCCTGGCTGCTTGAAATTTCCAGCACCTTCCTTCAGCAGTATGTCCAATACCTGCAGAGCATGGGCTTCATTTTGGTGCAGGTCCGGCCTCAGTCTCCAGCTCGCAGGTGTGTTGGATGTGTGCTTTTCAGCTGTTGCTTCCTTCTAATGTACCCTCAACCCTTTCAGCACCTGTGCGTCCCCCTCCATGAGCTCAGACGTGTTAATCAGAACTTTACGTTGAATCCGGGCTGCTTGTTCTCAGAGATTTCTCTTTAATGCCCCCATTTAAATTCAAATTGTATTTGTCACATACACAGTGAAGTGCTTAGACAATGTTGCGAGATCGATCAGCTTTAGACCAGACAACAAACGATGGAGGCTCCGGAAAAGTGCAATCAAACGATGAGTTTTATTATCACAGGAGAACAACCAACCGTCTATGGAACGCCAGGACTGCCATAATGAATTAATTAAATACACCATTAAATAATTAATTAAATGTGGCAATAATTAATTAAAATTGGAATTAATTAATTAAATAAATAGTTATGACACATGTAATTAATTAATTATTGACACATTTAATTAATTATTTATGTATTTCACATTTTAATTAATTATTGACACATTTAATTAATTATTGACACATTTAATTAATTATTTAATGATATATTTATTTATTTCATTTTGGCAGTCCTGACGCCTGGCTCTCGTCATGAAATAATTTTATCTGTCAGCCTCACCCATCAAACTCAGGGGGCGGGGTTAACGCTGCCCATGCAGCTTCTCTAACATTTGATTGGTTGCCGTGCAAAGTAAGTCAAAACAGGTCGATCCTAGAAAATCGATTGCTTGTGTAGACTTGGGGCAGCCAGTTATCCCAGAATGCAGATCAAATCACAGGCAGCAATGGTGGTGGTGTAGTTTTTCTGTCACCATGCTACACTTTTAACAGTGTTTTAGCCGCGAATGTCGCGCCGTATGTCTGGTCAGGTTGTCAACATAGAACATGCTTGCAAAAGTGCTCAGATGTTTTCAGAGATTTCACTAGCTCTGCTAACAGTTAGCATGCAGAGTGCACCGAGGGGGTACATTAACCGGTTTGTTTACATATTCCACTCTCCGTGTTCCACATGTTGCATTCGCAGATTCTCATTTTCACCGAACGATCGTCTCTTTCCGCCTGGTCTTGTGTCTCTGTGCTTCTGTAACATAAAGAACGAGCTGACATTTTTCTCACGAAACCAGCGATCAGCTCAACAGACCCTCAGTTTACCTGCATGCATCCTCCTCCTCATCTGTCAGCTGTTTAACACCTGCTGCTAATTCAAGAAACACGCCTAGTTACCTGGTGATAGTCACAGTTTAACTGGGCAGCCGGTACTCGATATAACGCAATGTCAGCGCATTTTTCTGCACAAGATAAGTAAATATAGTATTTTCCCCGAGCGCAGAGCTGCTGGAGCTCGTTTCCTTACAGAGCACTTTATAGACGAACAGCTTCATCAGCGGCTGATGTCCAATCACCAGCACACAGCTTTCAAACCTCAGCTGAGTTTTAGCTCTCAGTGGTTAAACGCTGGACTTCATTCACTCAGGTTCTGTCTGTCGGGTCACGTTTACTTCGCTGTTTTATTTACAACTGAGCAAATCGGTTTGGCTGAGGTTAAAGTTACGTTTCATAACTGCATAGTTTCACAGACGTTTAATGGTTCACTGGCACATGTGTTAGACTGAACTATCATCTAAATATCATCTGTTTTTTAATAGTTATTCAACTGTATTCTAAGCACCAGCTGTCTGTTAGAATGTGATTTTTTTCTCTCTCTCTGTTGGCAGAGGTATAAAAATGCGCAGGAAAATCTGACGTGCATGGCGAACTTCACCGACGATATTTAGGGAGGAATAAACACACATCAAACATAAATGAACCATTTGTCTGTCTCCATAATTGAGAGAATTTTCTCTTCTTATGTCAACTCTCTCTCTCTTTTTTTTTGCTTTTTCGGTCATGTTATGTTTACCTGTCAAAGGCTTGTTACAAACTATGAAACACATCGTGCAGACTTCTGGATGTTAGAAGAAAACTAATACTGCTCATGAATGAGACTAAAGGCAGGAAGGTGTCCTTTAAAACTAAACATGTTAATAGGACCTCCCTGTTTATATCATAGTTTATGATATAGTACGTGTATTTCAGTAATAGCCTGCTGAGGCCACTATACGTGCTGGCCTCATATCAAATGTGAAGGCAGACTGAGTCTATGTTTGACGTTTTTTATATCTAATCTTCCTTTTCAAACATTTAAACAGCAGCGAGTCTGCAGCTGAGGGAATACAAACTCAAATTGTCGGAACAGGTTTGCTCGTTTCTTGGATTCATTTGGTGATTTATTAAATGTATAACTGTTATTCTAATCTGCTGCTGAGTCTCTTACACTTTTCTTTATGCTGTATATTTTCACGTCTCTGGAATAGTTGGCAGTTAGATAGTCAGCTGGGAAACTTTGTGTTAACTCATGGAGCTGAGGATATCGTGGATATGCTGACCTCGCTGCGTGGTGTACAGAGCGAGGTCAGCATGATTAATATTCACAATAAAAATATTAGCCGAACATCATGAAGTCTGTATGTGTTTCATAGTGTCGAACAACCTTTGTACAGTTAAAGCCAGCAGTTACTACATGACGGAAACACCAACGTTATCTCTTTTATGCGTTTATACACAGATGACGCTGATTACTGAACAAAAACCCAAAGATCAGATGTTAAACAGATTTATTTGCTCTCTCTCCTCCTTAAACATGTTTTTAATGTTAGTTATAATTCAGACTGAAACACGTAGGACACATAAGAACATCAGGAAATAAAACATCGATAAATATAACCTCAGTAAAAGAAGTCAGCGGGGGTTACTACAGCTGTGTACCGGGGCCTGCGCTTTGTCGGTGGGATTGCTTGCGAGGCGAGCGGGTCTATCCCACGCTTTGCCGTGAGACTGGGCAGACATCTCCGAAATCATCGAAACACTTTTGCAAAGAGGCTGTATCTTGACAAACCGACCAGACACATGAAGATTAAACCACTACATTCTCGGCTAAAAAAATATTAAAACGGTATTTGGTGACACACACACAGGGTTTTTCAAAGCTCAGTTCTGTTAGCTTCCACATGCCGGTTGTTGTGTGCTAGAAACAATGGCCACCAGGCCAAAGCAATGGTTTTGACTCGATCAGCGTTAACCCCGCCCCCTGAGTTTGATGGGTGAGGCTGACAGATAAAATTATTTCATGACGAGAGCCAGGCGTCAGGACTGCCAAAATGAAATAAATAAATATATCATTAAATAATTAATTACATGTGTCAATAATTAATGAAATGTGTCAATAATTAATTAAAATGTGAAATACATAAATAATTAATTAAATGTGTCAATAATTAATTAAAATGTGAAATACATAAATAATTAATTAAATGTGTCAATAATTAATTAAATGTGTCAATAATTAAAATGTGAAATACATAATTAATTAATTAAATGTGTCAATAATTAATTAAATGTGTCAATAATTAAAATGTGAAATACATAATTAATTAATTAAATGTGTCAATTAATTAAAATGTGAAATACATAAATAATTAATTAAATGTGTCAATAATTAATTAAATGTGTCAATAATTAAAATGTGAAATACATAATTAATTAATTAAATGTGTCATAACTATATATTTAATTAATTAATTCCAATTTTAATTAATTATTGCCACATTTAATTAATTATTTAATGGTGTATTTAATTAATTCATTATGGCAGTCCTGGCGTTCCATAACCGTCAGCATACGGATTGTTTTGCTCTGACAAGAATACACTGGGTTCTGGTTTTATAGGACAAAATATCACACCTACGTCAATACAGTTCAAAAATACATGGTGACAGACGGGCAAAAGTTCAACTCGTACAGACAAGGGTTCATCACGTACATATAACCTTACACCGACATATAACTTCTCCTTTCTACATTACTTGCCTTTTAAGGTAATAACTTCAGGTCTTAGCTTTTCTGAGAGCTAATAATGGACCCTCCTCATTAATCACTAAGTAGAGTACTTTAGCAGCCAGTCTCAAACTGAAGCAGAAGACACTTAGGCTTTCACTCAAACCTGCTACTAGATTAATATGTGTATCGTAAGCGTGCATGCAATTAACCTGCTATGTTCTCATCTCCCCTCAGCATGTATCATCTGGACACTCTCACCAGTGAAGCTTAAAACCTTCTAGAATGGAACATCAACTCTAACCAAGCACATTTATGCATTGTGTATAAAATGAACTCAACCTGTAAAAATAGAAAGGTCAATGTGATGACAGACATATTCAATGCAATATAAACCCTGCAGGAAATATTACTGATAAATGATACTGTGAAACATGTTATTAATACATTCTTCATAAGGCAGATTATATGGTAGCAATAAAAGAATCTCTGAATCCCCCACAACAACTGCTCGTGACCTAAAATAAACGACTATGAATAGGATAGGAAATAAATATGAAAATAAAGGGTAAATTTAACTAGGAAAGAATAAAGTAAAATATAAAAATTAAAGTTAAAAATAAAATAACTGTACAACAAAATACACAATATAGAAAATATATAAGAGAATATGAAGAAATATGGAACAAAAGCAGCTGTACGAGTATTAAATGGTAATGAAAGAAATGTAATGTCCAGGGTTGGGCACATGTTTAAGTGTCGTGTGAGTGATTGCATCTAAACTGGGGCATGTCTAATGGCAGCAGTTAAAATAAAGGCTTTCATGTGTAAGTCCATATTTATGTTTATTAGATAAGAATAAACAAGTTTCATAAACTGTTTAATTAGTAAACGGGTGTTTTTTTTCTCTCCCTTTAGTGTGTAAAATGTAAGACAATCAGGAATCATTAACCTCCAGTCTTCTCTCGCACTGTCGTGTGTCATACTTGTCTATTAGTCATCTAATCGCATATGTTTTGATTCTCCTCTGACCTTTGACCTCCATCCACTGAGGCAGGAAGCCTGAGCGTCCTGCCTGCTGTCACTTTCTCAGTCTGTGTGTGACTCGCACTGAATTGTCTTCCTGCTTGGATATTTGCTGCTGGCTCTCTATGAGCCTTTGTTGGGTTTTTTATAGTTTAAGCAGATCTTTACTGACCCCTGTCCCCCACTCCACCCCCACCCCCTGTCCTGCAGCATCGCCCGCGCTCGTGCTGCCATGTTGAACTCTATGTCATCAGAAGGCAGGATGTCTTTTTCTTATGTGAAGCAGAAGAGCGAGGACAGCCCTAAGGTTAGTGTTCACCTTGAAAATGCTCTTTTATTCACAAAACTTGGGGATAAAGTCAGACTGTGCTGTGGGAAAACGGGTCCAGTGAATTTCTAATGTGTCAGTAAAACTAAAGTCTCCAGCATCTCCAGAGACGGGTATTTCCTCTACATCTGATTTAAACTTTTTTTTATCAGATTTGACTGAAGAGCTGCCACAGCCATGGTTTGAGCTGTGGTGAGGCAAACTCGAGGAAGACTCATGTACTCATGCACGCTGAGAAGTTGACAGTTTTAGATCTTTCTGTATTTTTAAAAAACAGATGCGAGTTCCCAAAGACGGTGTAAACATGTGTGTAATGATGCAACAATGGAAAAAGACTGCAGCGCTGCTTCAGGGGGTCTAGAAGCTGTTTTGTTTGTACTCAGGCAGTGGTAACCTTTTCATTGCTGCTAACTTTAATGAGTTATGGCGTGTAAAAAGTTCCTCTGTGGCACAACTTCAGCACCTGGCAAATATGGACGCTCTCCTCGATTTAACGGAACATCAGCCTGATTTAAAGTAGGAAACAAAATGTGACGCAGGTTTAAATGTTGTCCTTTCATTGTGTGTATTTATTGTAAATAATCACACTGTTTAGGCACCAGCAGCTGCACATAATCAGACACAGTAACGTCTTATTGGGCAAATATAAACCTGTTTACCTGCTGGGTGAGACTAACATGCACACCTGCATCCTGAAACAGGCCACAGTGAGAAATCACAAAATTCAGTTTCATCACTTGTGATCCTGCAACAGCAGGCGGAAAATCCCAGCTTTTAATGACGTCACCTTCTATGTCGTTGCTATTTGAACATGAAAACCACAGCCAGCTACGTAAAAAGAGAAATGAAAAAGATTCGCAGTGGTAGATTTTACAATATCAGCCACAGGCCTGATCATCTGTCTCTTATTTACAAAGCTGAGGTCTGAATTGCTCTTATGCACTGGACCTTTCACGTGCTGCAGTTAGAAAGTTACCTGCACGGTTTGTTGGCTTTGCAGCCACACAAAGATCAACCTGACCTTCACTCACTGCATCAGTCAGGAGTTTCAAATCTGTGCCGTGATGCTGTCCAACACAGAGCTTTGGACTCATTTGCATATTTATTGACTCGTCGCCCCCCTCCATGTCTGCAGATTTACAGAGATGCTAAAACAAAACTTTGCTTTTAGATTAGAAATTAAGACCTTTAAGTGTCTCCTTGTGAGTGATGTCACAACATCAGGCCATGAAAGTTTATTTGCTTTGTTTATGTCTGAGCTAATCCACGGCAGGGACGTCTGACTGGATAATGATCGAATCCAACACCGGTGGGTTTTTGTCAAACAAAAACATAATGCGGAGTGAAGGTGTGCCTCCTGTGACATCGCATGCTTCTTGCAGCAAGCACGTTGGCTCCACTGGGGCAGCATGAACCTGACGGACGTCTCTACAGGTTAGATGAGCCTTCTGTGAAACAGCGGAGAGACGGGCAGATGGCTTCAAACCTGTGGGAAGCAAGAGCACAATAATCATGTTCGTCAGCTTCGAGGAGCTCGGTAGCATAGCTACGTTTGGTGCTGCCCCCCCTCCACTGAATGCTTTGTTTGGATGCGCCCTGGTGTTTCGGAGACCATGAAAGCCTCTGTGCACAGATGGAGGTCCACACCACATATGTGCATAAATAAGACCTAAATCCCATTAGGCTGAGATGACAGCCCTCGCTTTGATATCAGTCCTTCCCTTTGCTTTCCAAACCTGCACAGCAGTCAGTCCACACAGCGGGAACAGTTTGTTGCTTTAGAAACAATATTGTGTTACAATAAAGAATATCTACCATTATAACATTAGTGTTGATGAGGGTGCTGGAGTAGTACTATGCTACACATAAAGGTGGTGCGCATTTAAAATGTTACAGTTACAAACTGTGACTGTTGTGACCTTCAGACTGCGGCGTCTGGGACCACCGCATATCACCTGCAGAGGGCGCTGCCAGGAGGAATCGTGTTGATGGAACTGGCTTTTCAGGTGAGAAGCGCTGTCCTCACTAATACACTGTATGTGCTAAAATCATAGTAGTATGATTCTTTCAGTTCTTTGAGACAGGCGAACAGTTTAGTTTAGATAATGATTAAAAATCTAATGTGATGGTTAAAAGTTAAATAGTTAAAGGGATGATGGGTCACAGCGATCAGCGGCCAACTGGCTGTTCAGACGAGGTCCATGTGACGCTGATGGGGATCGTTTCCAAAGTTCACAGTTATTCTGTTCATCCTGGAGAGATCCGGTCTGAACGCCAGCATTTCTAACACTTTGTTTCTGGTCGTGTTGGTTCTGCTGCAGTGTTGAAAGATGCTAAAAAAGGCAGCAGTGAGAAGAGAAGAGGTGCTGAGCAAGTCGAAAAGTGTTCAACTTCAGATAAAAACGCTGAGCTTGGTGTCACTTTTCACCTTGCTGTCAAATTCCTGCGAAGGAGAGCGCGACACACTGACCAACAGCCACATCCTACTGGTAGCACTCAACAGTAATGACCTGCTTAAAGCCCCAAACTCTTACAGTAGTGAAAGGGAAATAATGCTTGGAGGAACTTTTTGTTTGCAGTGCGTCTACAGCAGGCAGTTGGTGTCAGGTACTTCTGTATCATAGGAGTGTGTCAGACAGTGAAACGCTGTGCTGCCAGAGTGCTCTCGAGCATCCCCAGTAAAGCATTTGTACCTGTGGTCAGTGTCTCAGTGTCAGCAGCGCTGCCACTGCAAACACTCAGAGTGAATCAGTATCAGCCTGCATCGTGAGTCCCACTGAGTAACTGGTGTTTCCCACACTAGCATCTTTCTTTAGGCCTTCAGTCGTGTTCAGCTAAGGTCTTCCTCCCAGGTTGTTATGGCAACCTTTTTGTTTACTGTGTCCCACACTTAACGTACAACGAGACAGAACACAACTGGTGTGAGACGAGTGAAATAAGCCACAGTGTTTGCCAAAACCTATTACTGAGAGTGGGAGGAGTGGGTAATCACTGCTGTGATGTTGTCGTCGCAGCGCTGTGCGTTTGGCCCCGTGCTGTGTGTGTGGTCTGATATCCTGGCACTATGTGTTTGTTTTTGCCGTTTGCTCATCCTTAGCTACACGTGAAACGTTTTGACCTTTCGACATATTGTTTGTTGTGATGGTGAGGATAGATTTTTTCCACATACAAGCCTTCAGCTCTCCTGAAAAACAGCACATTGACTCCCTGTGTGCAGTCTTACGGATTATTTTACTCTGGTGTTGAGTAACCTTGTGGTCTTTGTGTCACTCCACCAGGGCTGTTACTTTTGTGTGAAGCAGTATGCACTGGAGTGTTCCCGTATTCCCATGGGCCAGACCGTCAACTCGCAGGTAAATGCTTGACACTGATCTGCACTGCTGTGTGGACACACAACACTGAGCTCCGTGTCCTCAACAAGAACATAAAAGAGCGAAAAGGAAACACAAACCAGAACACAAATGATCACAGTGGGAGGGCAGGAGTGCCGATCTGTGTGCATCATGTAGGTTTGGGGTTCTGACTGGTGTTGGGCTGCTGGGCTCTTTATGATCATGGGCTCAGTCAAATTTAAATCCTTAAATCTTTGTTTAAATCAGTTTTTGTAGGAACTGATATACTTGAAATTAAAGCCGTTTTTAAAACACCTAAACTCTTTCAATATAAATGCTGAATAAATTCCTTGTAGTCTGAGTTGTTTAAAAACCACATTTTTTGAAGCCCTTCACACCATTAGTGCCTCACGTGAGTCGACATGTAGACTTTATCACTCTGACTACATTTTCCCAGCTGTTAGCAGTAAAGCAAAATAAAAAATAAGATAAAATAATCATTTGAAGCAGCCAGTTCCTGACAGCATGATGGGAAGAGGTGAACCACACGTAGCTTTTATGCTAGCTTTACTGTAGTTTAGTGTTATTTTGCCTCTTCTGTTCGTGCTGCAGTTGAATATTATTATTGCTCTGATGCAGTTTAAGAGCCACGTGGTCAACAGTAGCTGTTCAGTCTGGTTTACAGCGTGTTCGCCCATTTCTTTACTTCTCGTCCGATGTAATTTCCACCCTTTGTCTGTTTATCCACCGTGAGCAGAAACACACTTATTAATAAATAAGAAGCAGATACAGATTTGAAAATAATCCTCTGGCTGAGACAGAATAACCTCCACTGTTAATTCACATGTACTAGTCATGTCAGGTCCAACTAGGGTAAATTTGTCATCATAAGGTGGCGCAACTTAAAAGTGTCGGCCGTAACCATCTATGAGAAACTACACTGCAGTGACCAAACAGGCTACAGCTATTCAAACACTCGTTGTTGGAGCCAAAGCTGCTCTCTGACATCACTTCTCTTCATAGCTTTCATGGACAGAAGCTGCAGGTTGAAGAGCATCTATCTATGCTAGCTTTTAGCAGATGACCTGCTTATCTTGGTTTCATTGACCTCTAAGTGGGAGGATCCTAGGATTGGAAATTTAGCACTTTCAAGTCTGAGGCCTCAGACTTGAAAGTGCTAAATTTCCAATCCCTTTTATGGTACAGGATTTGTGGCAGTAGTAGGTATCTGTGTATGCAGAGCTTAATCATGGCGGTAAGTAACAAATGCAGGCATGCTGGCTTCCAATGACCCAACAGTATGTAGCCTGATGTGGATGATGACGTGTGTAGATTCAATGCTGGTTTCATGGGAAATGTGCTGGAACAAAAAATGAGTGTCAGTGCAGCAGTACAACAAAAACACCTAAGATTTAAAAAACCTACAGCAGGAGAAGCTCACACGGGAGACTGCAGGGGGCACGTTTCTCTTGGTGACAGTAAACAACTACAGCATGTAGGCAATAATGTCTGTCTGCAGGCTGGGTGGAGGACTGCTGCATCATTCAGCCATCAGCTGGAAGCAGGTAGAGCCCACTCAGAAGGTTGCTGCACCTGTGAAGGAGATGTAGTATTTCAAGGCCTTCACATAGTAGAGTAGAGTAGAACCGTACCCTGTGGTAAAGACAGAGTATGAAGGCAGAACTGTAGATTTGTATGGCAGTCAGCATCACACCTTTGCCTACGGCCACGAGCAAAATAATGCGAGTCTGCGAAAAAGCACGACACAAGCTTCCTCCAGAGGATGTGTGGACACAAGAACCAAAGTAGAATGTCAGCAAAAAGAGCAACAGGTCAGTGAAAGTGGCATTTATTCAAAACACAGTACAGTAGCAAGGACATCAGCCAGTTCAGGAAGTGATCCTGTCGAGCACTTCTGACCAATCAGTCTGGTTGTTTTAAGATAAGATAAGATAACTCTTTATTGTCATTGCACAGTCATACATAGTACAGTAGTACAATGAAATTGGAAAAACTGTCCTACGTCGGCACTACATATAACACAACACGACACGATATGACACATCACAACGTAACAAACAACACAACACAGTATATTAACTTAGTATAAAAAAGAAGAATAAGTGTATGTGTGTTGCACACTGTTATTATTGCACATTAATTATTATTGCACCTTGTTATAAATATAAATATTATTGTTATCGTTTTAAACATTGTTACCTCCCCCTAAAAAGTCCAGGGAGGTATCCAGTCAGGTCAGCTATTTACATTGATCAGGGCTGTTGCCCTGTTGTAAAAGCTGTCCTTGAGTCTATTTGTTCGGGACCTCAGCAGCCTGAACCTCCTGCCAGACGGCAGCAGCTTAAACACCCGGTGTCCTGGGTGTGTGCAGTCCCGTAGGATGCTGCGTGCCCTCTTGAGACAGCGAGTGCTGTACAGGTCCTTCAGGGAGGGAAGAGGATGTCCAATGATTTTTTGGGCCATGTTGATGACCCTCTGGAGTGCCTTTCTGTGTGCTGTGGTGCAGCTGGAGAACCACACACCGATGCAATATGTCAGCACACTTTCAATGGAGCAGCGGTAGAAGACGGTCAGCAGCTCCTTCTTCAGGTCCATTTTTCTGAGGATTCTCAGAAAGTGGAGACGCTGTTGGGCCTTCTTTAAGACCGCAGAGGTGTTAGAGCTCCATTGGAGGTCTGTGTCTATGTGCACACCCAGAAACTTGAAACTGGAGACCCTTTCCACGCACTCCCCGTTGATGCTGACAGGCTGCAGCTCGGACTTCCTCCTTCTGAAGTCAACTACCAGTTCTTTTGTTTTGGTGGTTTTAGACTCTCTGTGGAAGTCCCACTATTTCCTGTGTAAGCAGCAGTCTCTCAACTTTAAATTGAGTTGAGTGGACAAATTTGTGTTGTAGTGTTAAGTAAAAATGGTGCCGCTGTCCTGCGTTTATCCTGCTGTCTGTGCTGTCACAGGACAACCACAGGCAGTCTCAGCTGCAGGGACAGCATCATGGAGCACAGTGAAATGAGAAACATGTTCCTGGACTCGCCTAACCCACCTTTAGGCTCGTGAAACTAAACTAAACTTCTCAGCCACAGAGGGAGGAAACAAGAAACTGCTCCAAATGTTCCAGTTCTGCAGACTCGTGCACCTCCAAGCTTATCGACTCCTTTTATCAGTGCTGGCATGTTATGTTCTGATATTTGCATAAAAATGGCATCAAGCTGGTGTCGGAGAAGCAGCAACAATGAAGCTTTTTTTCTTTCTGTTGAGACTCAGATAATGAAACATGAATCTGGAAATATTGAGGCGATCGATAAAGAATCGGACCTAATAACAGCATTCGTGTCTTACAAGTCCCGAGCTTTAGTCTTGTCTTCGTTTTAAATGTATTTTATTTATGAACAGACAGAGCGGCTGTAAAATTCTGAAACAGGATTCAATCACAAATGATTTTTAAAAATATATCCGCATTTTCTTGATCTGCACATAAAAGCTAACAGCTGTTTGTTGTTTCCATCCATAGGTGTGTATATTTTCTGTTTTGAGTTCACATGTTTTGAGTAACTGCCTGTGAAGATGAAATCCTGACGCTGTCCAGCAGCGACTGTTCATCTGGAAAGAAAATCACTTTGCTCCAGTACTTTCACCATCCAGGGTGTTTTTCACACTGTGTCACTTTTCAGATTTCATTGGGTCTGCCGCTCCGTGCTGTTTCATGCTGTGCATCCCGAACATGTATTACTGCAAGGAGGAAAAGTATTTTAGAACAGGCACACATGGCCTGCCTGCTTTTAGCGACAAAGTGAAGTGGAACTTTTTAAAAGCCCATTTCAATCTAAGTGGGCGTTAATTCAACTGTTTGCAGAGCTGTTTAGTTCTGCAAACAGTCAGCTGGTTTTTATTTATTTCTATTTTTATTTAAATTTGCCTCCAGTTTCAGACCCGCTGTTTCTAACAGTTGCTGATGTTTAGCTGAAGGGAGAAATAAGTCCAAGTTCTCCTCTCTGTGAGGTCTCCTCCGATCATGCACGAGTGACAGTTGCTGCCATCAATCTGGACGCCAAATATGTTAAAGCAAATTCAACATTGGTGGACTGTTTCTGACAATGTGTGGCTTTAGCCTGCAGCTCGGCCCCCTGACAGTATTTTACTATCAGCCATGTTGCACTTCCCATCTCATTTCACCTCGTCTGTTAGAGCATACTCCACGTGGTTTAATCTAAAGATGCATTATTTATCAAATGTATTATTGTCTGATGCATAAAATAATATGCTTACAACACAGCCTGAAGAAACCAGAGTCAAAGTAACAACAAAAGTACTTTGGAAATAATTCAGGTGGAACCTTTTCCAAGTTTTAGGAACAAAAGGATGATCAAACAGCCTTTTGATCCTCTCATCATTAGTTGTTGTTTTTGGCAGCTTCACTATAAATCATTCAAACATACAAAAGTTACTAAACTCAAAGGATGAATCAGCGTTGTTTGTTTGACATATCACATAAACAGCTGTGCAGATGACACACAAATATATATCACAATGTCACCAGGAGACCGAGGCCCTGTACAGGCTCTTGGTAAATGCATTGAGGAAATCAATGACTGGTTGTGCCACAATTTTCTCCAGCTAAACAAAAACAAAACTGAGGTAATAGTCTTTGGCGCCAAAGAAAAACGATTACAGGTCACCAGAGAACTTCAATCTATACATCTAAAAACCACAAACCAGGCGAGAAATTTGGGTGTAGTGATGGATGCAGACCTAAACTTAGAAAAACACATTAAGACAATAACAAAGTCAGCTTACTATCACCTCAAGAATATATTAGGATAAAAGATCTGATGTCTCAACAGGACCTGGAAAAACTAGTCCATGCATTCATCTTTAGTAGGCTTGATTACTGTAACAGCATCTTTACAGGTCTACCTAAAAAAATCAGTCAGACAACTACAGCTCATTCAGAACTCTGCTGCTCGAGTCCTCACTAAGACCAAAAAAGTGGACCACATCAGTCCAGCTCTGAGGTCTTTACACTGGCTGCCTGTCCGTCAGAGGATAGACTTTAAAGTTCTGATGCTGGCCTATAAAGCTCTGAATGGTTTAGGACCAAAATACATCAGTGACCTCCTGACCCAGTATGAACCATCCAGATCCCTCAGGTCATCTGGATCCGGTCTTTTATCAGTTCCCAGAGTCAGAACCAGACACGGAGAAGCTGCATTCAGCTTTTATGCTCCTTATATCTGGAACAAACTCCCAGAAAGCCTCAGATCAGCTGAAACACTCAGTTTATTTAAATCCAGGTTGAAGACTCACCTGTTCTCAGCTGCATTTGAATAAAACACAAAATCCACACTTTTAAGCTTAAATTTCAAAACTTACATTTTTTTCATGCTTTTTATTTGTTTTTGTTTTTTAATGTCTCTGTAAAGCGCTTTGAATCACCTTGCTGTAAATAAACTTGCCTTACACTTGTACAGCTGTTACTGCAGCTGAATCTGTGCAACATGCGGGGTTTGTTCCAAAAATGGATTTCCAAAGAGCTGTTAGCTGCATACGAATGCATTTATTACATAATAACAAACACTGTGATAAAATCAAAAAATGCAAATATTTTAGAAATTTATCAAAGTTTAAAACCAAACAATTATGTTATTTTTTAAGGCAGATAACAACTGGCACACTGGACTTCTTTATGGTTATTTAATCAAGTATTTATCTGTAATTTGGCGTCTTATAAAGATCATAATATACTTCACTATTTTTTTTCTGTTTTTTGGTGAAAAATGATCATTTAGATGAAAGAACTTGCACATAGTGGTGGACTAACTATTACAGAAATATGTCAAAAAGGATTTTAATGAGCAATAGTGCTGTTTTAGAGCAGCTGCAGCTTAAACCGCACACTGGGGTGGTGCCTGGCATGGTGTGCAGCGCCAACCAGAGATAAAAAAATAAATAAATGAAAATCCTACAAGAATACTTCTGGGTGGAGTCATGAATCAAACCATCAGTTTTTATATCGAGTAACAGGACGTGTAAACATGAAGGGAAATAATGAGACCTGCATTAATCTGCCTCGTAGCTTAGGCATGAATTTTAAAGCCAAGTTAGACGCAGCAATATTCAATAAAAAAAGACAACATAAGCTAATCGCCATTAGTTCTGCTAAACTTTGTTTATATAGACTTCTTAAATGAAATGTCCTCTATCTTGTATAAATGCCATTTCTACTTTAGGATGGCTCACAGGAAGTACCAAAGTACAACTTCATGGTGTTCCCTTGTGCACAAAGCTGCGATTGTTTGTTCTGTGCATGAGCAGAGGTGCTTTTTCACTTCTGTTTATGGATTTTTGAAGAATTTCCGACCTTGAAGATTCAGCTCTTATCCCGAGTGCCAGCAGCTTCGGTCCTTGTTCTGCTTCTATATTAGGTGAACATCTCTCCCACTTGTGACTGATCCATTTTCAGATTAGGGGGTCGGTGCACTTTGATGTGACGAAGGCAGAGAAAGATGTTTTGAAAGATGTCATGCTGTTTGTTTCCCTCCCGGTGGTGTTGTCAGGATGTCTACAAAGTGATGTGAGAGGTTGACTGTGTTGAAAGAGCCTGTGCCTCTAAGCACAGTGGGGAGGCCAAAGGGTTTAAGTGTTGAGAAAGGAAGAAAGGTGCATTCGCTGCAGCTATTGTGAATTAAAGATGTCCATAAATCCTCAACAAAAAGCTTGACATTGAGTAAATTAAGCGTAAACAATGTGTTTTATGTTTAAAATGAATTATCTCTGTAAAGCCCAGAGATGTGTTCCCTGTGTTAGAGAGGGAGTCATAACTGCAGTCAGTATTTACAGGTGAGAGCACGTTCTGAAGTGGCTCTTCACATTGGCCCAAACATTATACACAAAAGCAATGAATTGCTTCTTAATTAATAGATAATTTTAAACAGTTTAGAATATGATTTACATTTAAATGACGATGTTGCTGAAACACTTTAAACAGGAGACTTGTTGACATGTGAGAAACACACAGATATAAAAAGAATGAATGTTCATGCTGGCCACATTAAAGGGGACCCGTTTATTTCCAGCCTTTGTCCTTTGGCTCTGTTACAGTAGCTTTGCATGATTTGCAGAATAAGCCTTGTTAATATCAATAATATCAGTGCAACCCCTCAGTTCATCATCTGTCTGACAAAACCTCCCATCTTTCTCCTCATTGGATGTCCCTCATAAGCAAAAAGATTTGATTGGAAGGTGGGCTTGATCTGTGCCTGAGACAATAATATCAGAGTAAATAGTTTCAGTCTTTTTATTCAGATCTAAGAGGTGAAAAATGCGTCTGGAACAGTGTTTCAATACGCCATCATAATAGGCTGCATGCAGAAACGAACTCTTCCCCGTGTTTTTCCTAAATGTGAAAATACTGTGGGATCTTTTCCATTTTAAGATGCAGATTTTTTTCTACTTTAATTTGTTCAAATATTGTTTCTCGTGTTCCTCTGATCATCAGTGAATTTAATTGCCCAGCACACATGCAAAGTTTCAGACGGTGTTCAGGACGAGGACTGTGGTAATTCATTCGTTAGCACTTGTTAGTGCTGTCAGTATAAAATGTCTTTATAAATAAACACAAATTAGTTGCATTAGTATTTGGGGTTTACAGCAGCGTGCATTAAACTTAATGTGTTACTGCTTTGACAGTGTTCTGGTAAATACTGAGAAATAGCAGGCAGCTTGTTAGTGAAGTGACACCAACTTAATGAATGAAGCGTAAAGTTTGCTAACAGCTATGGATCAGCCCAACATTAGAACCACATATCATGTGATTATTATAAGTCCAAGCCCAGGTCGTTGAGCTGGCCTCCTAACACGCCTATCCCAGTCTGACGGTGCATCTGTGGGAACTAACCTGATCCTGAGGCCAACAGAAGGATGTGCAGCTTAACCACAGGATGGTGGTTTTAATGTTGGGGCTGATCGATGGATATATCAGTCTTATGATGCTTTACTGAAGTCGTATTATCCACAAGTAGTTTCCTACTAACCAAGATGCATATTACTGTGACTATCAGCTAGTCAGATTAGCTGAGTGTTTAGCTGGTTAGTGTCACACTAAAAACAATAAACACATCCAAGTCCACAGTTCTAGAGTGTGTATGTAATGTGGATATTTGTAGTCTGAAATGGTTTTATTTGATCTCTTAGCACATCTTCAGTCTTCCTTTCCATCCATCTGTCTGTGTCTCTGTGTCTGCCTAGTCCCACCTCATGTCATCTCTCCATCAGGGCAGCCTCCTCACCAAACCTCGTTGCAAGCCGTTTCCAGATGCCACACCAGTATCTGACTGTGCGGTATGTCCCAGCCATTCTCAAGGGAGGGGTGTCTCACTACAATCAGGCTCCACCCCTCTTCGCCACTCTATGCTTGCTCTCATCAGTCCTGGTCTCTTTCCTTTCAAGTTTACCTGCCTGTCTCTGTGGGAATGATTGGGTTTAATGTTAAATCAAGTGCACTGTGGGAGCTACTGTTGCTGCAAACTACAGCTTGACTGTAAAAACGCATCTTTAGCTTAAGGCAGGGACTCAGACTTAAGTTATGCAATAAAAATGATGCATTTATACCTGATTGTGTTGAGGATCAGGTGAGGGCCAAGCACCTCTATGATTTTCTTTTCCTTTTCTGTTTTCAACAGGCTGTCTTCTCTGTGGTTGTTGGTTTGGTGTTTTGGGTGTTGGAGCTAATTTTTTATGCAACCATGTTTTTCTTTTGCCCTTCCTCTTCTTCCTCTTCTTTAGCAGCCAGGTGGTGATTGGAGCTAGGGTCTGTGTTCATGTGTGAAGGTTCAGTCTTTGAATTACACAGAATGTAAACTGCTGCTTCTGCTGCTCCGCTGCTACAGATACAATACTGGAAAATTCTGTATAATTTCTATTATACAGAATTTATACAGAACTATTAATTCATTTAAATTGTTAGTGACCACTGGGTGTTTATAACTGTATGTCTGAGTAAGTATATGTTGTTCCCCAAGGCTCAGTTATTGGGCCACTTCTGCTTAAATGCTGCATGTTTAGCAGCGTGATGGTAGCTACAATTGAATCATGCCATCAATGACTCATTTCATTGATTTTTCTTCTAATATTTTCAGACTATTTTGATATATTTTCTTTGTAATGTAAAGCTAAATGAGCTTGAGTCGAGTATTAATTAACAGTATAATGGTAGGTTGCAAAGTGCAGGCTGTGAGGGTGCGGCCACAAGGAGTTTGTTTAAATATTATATTCTAGATTTTAAAACAATCATTAAAAAAAAGTTTATAGGAGAAAAAGGTCAAAGGATGAAAATAAATCACTGAAAGTGCACAAACTTTACAAGCTTGTGTGGTCATCCAGATTGTGATTATTAGGTTATCGTGAGCTGAAAAAGATTTTTTTAGATTTTGAAATGATCTGTCTTAAGTTTGAGTATTTGATAATTATTAGTATCCATCCATCCATCTTCATCCGCTTTATCCGAGGCCGGGTCGCGGGGGCAGCAGCCTGAGCAGAGAGGCCCAAACCTCCCTCTCCCCAGCCACCTCCTCCGGCTTATCCGGGGGAACACCAAGGCGTTCCCAGGCCAGCCGAGAGATAATCTCTCCAGCGTGTCCTGGGTCTGCCCCGGGGCCTCCTCCCGGTGGGACATGCCGGAATCGACTGGTAAATTGAGAGCTTTTACACTCAGCTCCCTCTTCACCACGACGGACCGGTGCAGCGTCCGCATTACTGCAGCTGCAGCCCCAATCCGTCTGTCGATCTCCGGCTCCCTTCTCCCATCACTCGCAAACAAGAACCCGAGATACTTGAACTCCTCCACTTGGGGCAGGAACCGATGAAGCCAACAGAACCACATCATCCGCAAAAATCAGAGATGAGATTCTGAGGCCACCAAAGCGAAAGCCCTCCGCCACTTGGCTGCGCCTAGAAATCCTGTCCATAAAAATTATGAACAGAACCGGTGAAGCCCATCACCCACCAGGAACAAATCCGACTTATTGCCGGCAATGCAAACCAAGCTCTTGCAACGGTTGTATAGGGATCGAATGGCCCGTAGCAATGGGCCAGACACCCCATACTCCCGCAACACCTCCCACAGGACACCCCGAGGGACACGGTCGAATGCCTTCTCCAAGTCCATAAAACACATGTAGACTGGTTGGGCAAACTCCCATGCGCCCTTGAGTATCCTTGAGAGGATAAAGAGCTGGTCCAGTGTTCCGCGACCAGGACGAAAACCACATTGTTCCCCCTGTATCCGAGGTTCAACTAGCGGACGAACTCTCCTTTCCAGCACCCTGGCATAGACTTTCCCAGGGAGGCTGAGGAGTGTGATCCCCTTGTATTTGGAACACACCCTCCGGTCTCCCTTCTTAAAGATGGGGACCACCACCCCAGTTTGCCAGTCCAGGAGTACTGCCCCTGATCTCCACGCAACATTGTAGAGGCGTGTCAACCAGGACAGCCCTACACCGTCCAGAGCCTTCAGGAACTCGGGGCGGACCTCATCAACACCAGGGGCTCTGCCACCAAGGAGTTGTTTAACTGCCTCAGTGACCTCGCCCCCGGAAATTGGCGGGTCATTCCCCTCATCCCCAGACTCTGCTTCCTCCTCGGAAGACGTGTCAGTGGGATTAAGGAGGTCCTCGAAGTATTCCTTCCACTGCCTGACAATTTTCTCAGTCGACGTCAGCAGCGCTCCGCCAGCACTATACACAGTGCAGGTAGAGCACCTCTTTCCCATCCTGACGGTTTGCCAGAATCTCTTCGAGGCAGTCCGAAAGTCTTTTTCCATGCCCTCTCCGAACTCCTCCCACACCCGAGTTTTTGCTTCAGCCACTGCCCGAGCCGCATTCCGCTTGGCCTGTAAATACCTGTCGGCTGCCTCCGGAGTCCCACAGGCTAACCAAGCCTGGTAGGACTCCTTCTTCAGCCTGGTGGCTCCCTTCACCTCTGGTGTCCACCATTTGGTTCGGGGATTACCACCACGGCAGGCACCAACCACTTTGCGGCCGCAGCTCAATGCAGCAGCTTCAGCAATGGAGACGCTGAACATGGTCCATTCGGACTCAATGTCCCCAGTCTCCCTCAGAATGCTGTTGAAGCTCTGCCGGAGGTGTGCGTTGAAGATCTCGCGGACTGGGGCCTCTGCTAGACGTTCCCAGCACACCCTCACTATGCGTTTAGGTGCACCGGGTCTGTCCAGCGTCCTCCCCCGCCACTTGATCCAACTCACCACCAGGTGGTGATCAGTTGACAGCTCAGCCCCTCTCTTTACCCGAGTGTCCAGAACATATGGTTGCAGGTCTGGTGATACGATTACAAAATCGATCATCAACCTATGGCCTAGAGCGTCCTGGTGCCACGTGCACTTATGGACAAACTCTTATGTTCGAACAAGGTGTTCGTTATGGCCAAACTGTGATTTGCACAGAAGTCCAATAACAAAACACCGCTTGGGGTCAGATCAGGGAGGCCATTCCTCCCAATCACGCCCCTCCAGGTCTCGATGTCGTTACCCACGTGAGCATTGAAGTCTCCCAGCAGGACCACCTTCCAGCACCCCACCCAGGGACTCTAAGAAGGCTGGGTACTCTGAACTGCCACTCGGCGCATAAGCGCAGATGACAGTCAGGCCCGTTCCCCGACCCTAAGGAGCAGGGAACAAACCCTCTCATCCACCGGGAAAAACCCCAACGTACCGGCAGCAAGCCGAGGGGATATTAGAATACCCACCCCAGCCTGTTGCCTCTCACCATGGGCAACTCCAGACTGAGACAGAGTCCAGCCCCTCTCCAGGAGACTGGTTCCAGAGCCCAAGCCATGCGTAGAGGTGAGCCCGACTATATCTAGCCGGTACCTCTCAACCTCACGCACTAACTCAGGCTCCTTCCCCACCAGAGAGGTGACATTCCATGTCCTTATGGCCAGTCTTGGCAGCCGGGGATCAGTCCGCCAGGGCCTCCCCTCCTGGCCGCCACCCGGCACACAATGCACCCGACCCCTATGGCGCCTCCTGCGGGTGGTGGGCCTGCGGGAGGATGGGCTCATGTCTCCTCTTCGGGCTGTGCCCGGCCGGGCCCCATGGACTAAGGCCCGGCCACCATACGCTCGCCCTCGGGTACCCTCCCCAGGCCTGGCTCCAGGGCGGGGCCCCGGTAACCCTATCCCGGGCAGGGTAAACTGTTCCCTCGATGTTCTCTTCATAAGGGTCTTCTGAATTATTAGTAATGTATGTAATTATTCTGTGCCTAAACCTGACCAAGCAGCCAGAGAAAGCAAACGTACTGCAACACTCACACTAACATATCCTCAGGGTGTTACGGTTAAGAAAATCAGGTACTAAATACATAAGCAGAGAATCAGACACTCACCAGCCACTTTATTAGAGACACCAACACTGCAAATACTAATGGGCCAATCACATGGCAGCAACTCAATGCATGTAGACATGTAGGCATAGTCAAGAAGACCCGAAGTTCAATCCGAGCATCAGCAAATGTTATTTAAGTGATGAATGTGCGATTTTTCAACACAGACACTTGTAGGCTTTACAGAGGATGGTCCAGTAAATGCCAGTGGTCAGAGGAGATTGGCCAAGCTCCTGTTAGCTGATGGGAAGCCAACAATAACTCGGTCAATTGCTCATTAAAACCAAGGTATGCAGAACAGCATCCCTGAAAACACCAAGTGAGAAGCTCTACAGCAGCAGAAGACCACACAGAGTGCTGCTGCGTGCAGGTAAAACCAGGAGACCACGGCTTACGATTTCCACAGCCTCGCCAATAGTGGACAGTTTGGAAGCTTATCTGCTCTGATGAATCTCCTCCATGTACCCGTCTTCCAGCTGGAGAGCATGACACGTCAGGAAACTCTCATGATCTGAAACTGGATTCTTGAACCTGATTCTGCTGTAATCAAAGGTTCAAAGTGTTGATCCCACACAGCACCTTTAGGATGTGATGTAACAGGAGACTTCAAATCTACAGCATGCGTGTGACACTATCATGTCAGTGTGAACCACGAGGAATGGTGCCAGCACCTTGTCAAATCTGTGCCACAAAGCACTACGGCAGTGCTGAAGGGGGAAAGGTGTACCTGGTAAAGTGGCTGTGAGTGTATATTTGCAGTTGTAATACACACATCACAGCTGGATAACTGCTGTTACTCCTGTTGGGTTTCAGATCACTGCATTGTGATAGTACCACTGCAGAAATGTGAGTCTTTTTTCCAGGAGTGAAAATGCAGAGCCTCACAGGGACGCATCGATGGATGTCACAGGCTGAGAGCTTTCCTCTCGTCGCTCTGCTTGTCTTTCTTTCAATCAGCTTGCTTTGTATTCTCTTCTTTTTCTTCTTCTTGTATGACCTCGCTGATTGCAGCTTCTCCCGTCAATGCAGCCGCTGTCATTAATTTCACTTCCACCGAGTGCCGCTGACAGGAGACGAGCTGCAGCCCCACGACTCAAACTGGCAATTTGTTCTTGTCAAAGTTACACGGAGTGTTTAATTAACTAGAACATGAACCATTTGGGATTACAGGTTAGGAAATAATAAATGTTAGCGTGATAGCAAGGAGGACACACACACACAGGAACTACCTATGAACTGAGGAGAGCCGCGCAGTCCCATTGGCTTCCAGGCTCCATAGATAACAGGCCAGGAGGTCACACTTAATTTGTCTGCCAGACTGCAGGAACACCGCTGGGGAGAGAAAAGTTAATATTCATCTTTTCATTCCTGTGTGGAAAAGAATATTCTTCCTCATTCTTATCTCTGCGGTGAGGGTGCTGATGAAAGTCTTCTGCCCTTTTGCCAGTTTCTGGACAAGTGTCGAGGCAGGAAAAGGTTCCAGACGGCGAAGAGATGAAAGTCTGTAGCTACAGAACGCTGTGCAGTCTTTTCTTGGCTCTTTGATATAATGAAGCTGCTTTTGTGCACGTTCCAGGCAAATGGTCCAGATCAAAGTAAAAGCAGGAGTAGCAATTAGAGCTCCTTGTAAACTCTTATTGTGCTGTAATTAACTGCACAGCACAGCCTCTCACTGCAGCCATTTGCATTTGCAATTATTGCTTTTGTCAGCTCCCTTTTGATGTTGGATTTAATTAAAAAGGATATTATTATGAATCTGATTGATATCAAAGTTGCTTACAAAAGCTTCTCAGTAAGGAGCGATGGGAGTCACAGTGCAGCAGGGCCTTAAGGTGTGCTGTACAAAGCAGTCTCTGTTGGAGTGGCTGGAACAGCAGGTCCTTCCCCTTCAGATGCAAAACAGTTTCATACATGGCTGATCGCACAGATAGACATTCAGAGTTAGCGCTGTCTGCCAGATCAGTTTTGCAGAGGTATTCAGACTGACTGAGTTTGGAGTTAGAGTACCTCCTTCTTTTCCCGTCTGTGTCAGTGAGTCACGCTGTCCTGGTGATGACCGTCTCACAACCTTCTGTTGCAGCTCTCCATGCTCTTTACTGAGGAGTGTGATAAAGTCAGGGACACCATGCACGTTCACTCCTTCAGCTACGACTTCCACCTGCGAGTGGTTCACCAGTACCTGGTCGGCTGCCACATGACGCTACGGCAAGGCTACCAGCTCACCGACTTCCTGGACGACTTCATCTCCCATCACCCGGACATCCCCAAGTTCGGCCGCAACCACGTCTTTCAAGGTGATTCTGGTGTTGCTGACTGCATCGAATCCCATGTGATGATGATGATAATGTTTTTTTGATTCTGCCATGATTTCTAGCTTTTCAACATTTACAGCAGCCGCCAGAGCAGCCAGTGAAAGTAAACAAAAGATGGCAACACAGTGAACGGTGTACAGAGCATTTACTAAAGGGAACAAAACTCGAATTCACCAGAAACAAAGACCAGAAAAAAACAAACTGACAAATGAAAAATAGGCCCAAAAATCATCATGTGATTAGAAGCATTTGGACTGTGGGTCAGTGCCCACACAAACACACACTGGTTCTGATGGGAAATACAAACTAAGGATCCAGTTATATCCACCATATAGCTGCACGTCCTCACTAAAGTGCGAATGGCATTCCCCATTTTTATGGTGCGATTAGGTTTATCCAACCTTAAAAAGTGCAAGGTTATAACTTTAATTTGTATTCTTTGCCTCCGGCTTTCAACTTCCCCCTTTTACCTAATGGTCCCTGATACATGAGATGAAGTCTTTCCACCAGCTTCATTTAACAAAGACTTGCATCTGAAAATGTGTCCGTGTGCTGTGACTTCACTGAAGTTATTCGCAGCACGTTTATGGAAGTTGTGGTCATTTTAAAAAACAAACTCTGCTGTCTTGGCTTAAACTATGCAGACGTGCAGAAAAAAATAAGTGCACCGAGACCTTTGGGAGGAAGTGGTCTGGATTAAATTCCAAACTCCAAACAAAGTTTGGGTTAAACTCCTGTAGCTAAACAGGTAAATCTGAATCATCCACAGTGATGGTTCATGAATTTTTTTTTTTTTGTTCTGAAATAAACAACTTTAGCTCACCTCTTACCCCCCCACCCCCACCCCTGTGGTTGATTTAGCACAGAGTTTATTCGCTAACCTCTGCTAGCACGAGTACTGGAAGTCTACTCAGGTGAATTTGTGTTCATGTTTAGCGTCTTCTCCAGCTCCCTCTGGTGGTCAGTGCAAACCAACTGAAATGATATTCAGAGTAAATATTTGAAATTGTTTCACTGAAAGACGAGTTCAGTCCCTCTGTGTCCCGCCTCCGTTCGGGCGTCACCAGCAGCGCTCTCTGAGCCGTTCTGGATCGATGAGCAGATATTTGTTTTTCCATCAGAGCTTCTCGGGCTCTGTGTGTGCACAGGAACAACTGTGTTTGTCCTTCTGAGCGTCTGTCATTCTTGTGTAAATCAGGGAGCTTCTCCATCTCCACGGGGATGATAACGGCTCACCAGCTCTACAACTACATCACCGACCACGCCAGCACGTATGGCATGAAGCCGCTCCGCATGTCGAAGGCTGCGGTCGCCACTGACAACAAGAAGGCGATGCCTGACCTTCACGAGTATGCCCTGGTGGCTCTGTGGAACAGGTGGAGAAACAGCTCTGACCTCAGAATAAACCTTCTCTCCTCATATCTGCGGCTTAACTTTACCTTTGTTGGCTCCTCTTGCTTTAGTTCGGGCTCCTACAAGGATCTGGACGGTCTGCCCCACCACGATGACTTCGATGTTTCCCTGGTGGTGTGTCACAACGCTGCTCCGTTTGAGGAGCAGTCAGACGGGGAGAGGCATCTGCTCAGGTAAGATCTACAGACTGCAGCACAGAGGCTGTGTGATAGTTACTCATATCTGGGCTTGACACCATGTTTGTTTTATCTGACATGTCCTGACACAACATAAAGAGGACTGGTGGACGTTTCACGGGCCAAACAAATGTGTTAACAGTACATCACTGAAGGCACTGGATAAACTTTTGCTGAGTCTCATCTCGTCCCCTTTCATAGGCTACGCTTCTACGTGATCATGACCAGTCAGCGGGAGCTATTCCCACGCCTCACTGCAGACATGCGCCGCTTTAAGAAGCTTCCTCAAATCCACCGTGATCCCGGAGAGCTGGGGGGACGGCTCTCCCAGGATCGAGCAGAGGCTTCTGGGTCACGTGGTTCTGAGCAGGACCTCTGGGAGGAGGGTTCGTCTGAAGCTTCAGCACCCTTGGCTCCAAGTGATGGCAACGAGTTTTACCCTCTGACAGGCGGTGGACCAGAGGCTCAGGGGCTCCTCTACGCCTCCCCTCTGTTCCCTCTTCTCAACAACGAGGTGGCGTCTGCCCGCAGACAGATCCAGATCAGCGTGGAGCAGGCCATGGGTCACTGCCGCAGGGACAACCTGTGGAGGAGGCTGTTCCACGGCGAGCATGTGGCCCTGGATAAACTGAAGCTGGCCAAGTTGTCGTTCAGCGAGCTGGAGGAGCTGCTGGAGGCTGTGCAGAGCCGATCAGTGGGGGAAATCGACCCGCAGCTGGTGAGACTCTAATTTTAGCCTTAAAATCAAGATTCAGTTATGACCATCAAACATCAGCAATACCAAACACCTTGATTACTAAGACCACAGCTCGACACAAATGAACCGCCAGCAGCTCGACACCCTGTCATTTGAAACGCAAAGCAACACCAGCACACAGCTAAGCATCGGTGCTCCCACAGTATGAGAAACATTTGGAGGTGATCAGGCTCTCGCTGTGACCTCAGCCAGCTGCAGGTGACCTGCAGATCAAACATCAGCTCGCACATACATGTTAGCAGGAGCTGTGAATGGGAGGTAAATGTTCCTAACACATCAGGAGGCTTCAGGATTTTGTTAGTTAAAGGAGGAGCTTTTAAATGATACATCTGCAGCTTGAATATTTGACTTTGCAGGTGAAACCCAGTGAAAGTTTCTGATGGTCAGTGTTGTAACTGTAGTGTGAACGTGTTGCTGCAGGACTGTTTCCTGACCATGGGTCCAGCCTGGTACCAGAGTCTCATCAAGGTCCTGCTCAGTCGCTTCCCTCAGAGCTGCAGACACTTCGACGACAACGGCATCCAGTATCTGGTGAGAAAAAAAGAGTTCAAAGTGGCAAACCCACAGGCCCCTGTATCCATGAGTTTCCCTCTGCTGTGGCTTCACAAACGGGCAGCAAAACGTTACCAGCCAACAACCAAATGAAGGCGTTCCCTTTAATGCTCAGGTTCATCGAGATCCCTTTAAAAAATATTGGAAACACGACCCCAAACGTCATCTCTAAGCACAGCTCCGTTAGTCTCTAGTAGCATTTCTCTGGACACAAATGGGACCATTTAGCAGACTCGAGCTAGAAACACCTGCAACACGTAATGCGACACTGATTAGTCTCACTCGCGTTCAGACTCGATTGTTAGATCAGTCGAGTCAGAGTGTAAAAGAGACCTCGAGTGACTTACAGGCGAGAGGATGGAGCATCGAGCTCAGAGTGAGAGCTCCAACACATGAACTGCAGTAACACATATTTCTTCTGTATCTGTGGAGACAGACTTTAAAACGGTGACGTTTGTGTTGCACACACCCGTTCACCTCGTTCCAGCTAACGTCCACTCGTGTCTTTGTACTTCAGGCTGTTCTGAACCAAAAGTTCACCGACTGCTTCGTTCTGGTATTTCTGGACAACCAAGCTGGAAAAACTGTGAGTTCTTATACACGTCTGACTTATTTTTTCTTATAATAAAGTCATGCAAAGTTCTCAGATTTCATCTTCCTCCCGCAGAGTTTAAAGGTCGTGTTTCGGGAGCCGCTGCCGTTGCAGCCGCAGGCCGGCAGCAGCCCCCCTCCTCAGCTGGTGTCCATGTATCATCACCTGGAGTCTGTAATTAACACCGCGTGCTACAATCTGTGGACCGGACTGCTATAGCACCCGGACCCGAGTCGTGTCTTTAACACGAGACAAATGGAAATGAGAAGAGAAGCTTTCTGCATAACGCTGAGCTCACTGAGTGGGAGCAGCGACATACTGGACTCATGTGCAAGAAACAGTTTTAAATGTTGAGGATCATAAAGTTGAGCAGACACTACGATGGGTTCCCTCGCAGTTACTGTACGAGCCTTCAAACAGCACCGTGACCACGCCACAGCAAAAGCACCTTCCTTACCACTATTGTCAAGAGTCAGACGGGCGATCAACATCCAGATAAAGAGAACTGCAGGCTGTATGCACTTATGGTGTCCCTTTAAATCACAACGTACAAAATCCTGTTTAAAAAGTGATGTTTTAGATCTTTGTAGCAGGTGAGACATGTCAGCAAATATCTCACATCCTGGAACAGATTCAAAAAGGGGCTGAGGATGAAGATTTGGCCAAAGCAGCATCACTGGCTCCTGGTTCCTCGAGGAACTTGAGGTCATTTGCAGTGTTTGATAATTTAATATGTAGCATATATCAAACTGAGTCCTACTCAGTCCAAATACTTGGGGCGGTCTGAGCTGAGTAGGTGAGATGATCTGCAGCTTTTCAGGGCTCATATCTTTAACCTTTAACCTCCACCAACGTCGTGCCAAATCCAGAACCAGTTTCACGTATTTCCACCTCCCTAAAAATGTACTGGTAAGCATGGCACCACAAACTGATGATGCCTTGCTGCCTCCAGTTCTTCCAGGAAGTGAGGATAATGAGACGTTCCCGAACAGCTCAGCTGTGTCCCGGGTCTGCAACGGGGTCTCCTCCTGGTTGGACGTGCCCAGAAAACATCACCGAAGAGGAGACGACCTGAACCTCGTCATCACAGACGCAAGAGCTCTGCTGCTTTGATGGGATGCTTTTGGTCACCAACCAAAGCTGGTGTCATAGCTGAGAGTAAGGACATACCTTCACCACCACAAGCTGCTGCAGCTCCATCTGTCAATCTGGAAACAACTCGGAGCATTCGGTGCTCAAAGGCACAAAGGTAGAACGGGTGGACGACCTGGAAGGTGCTCTTTAACACATTCTGATGGATATGACACGGCGAGGACGCCGTCGATGTACGGACAGAAACATCGTGAGCGTGCAGCGGCTGTTTGACATCATTGAGCCTGAGTCAGTGGTCAGAAGGCAGCACTTACATGCATTCTGCACAAATTTGAAGCTCCACATCTTCACTAATGTCTCAGCGTCGGTTTGGATCTCGTGCCTTCTGACAGTATTTAGCTTCACGCCACATCAGTGTTAAAACAAGAAGAGACAGCCCAGATGCCGGTGCGCAGAGTGGGAAGGCTTTTATGTTCAAATGCGTCAAACCTGTTTCCACTTGAACCCCACTGCCATGTCTGTTGCCCTCAAGTGCCTTTCTCTGTTTATTATTTTCTCCCTTTTTTCATTCCCAAACCTGTGAAGTGACGCCGTTGTCGCTCTGGCAGGAGATGTGTGGAAACACACTGCTGGTGTTATGCAGCGAAAGTGCCTGAGTCAGTTTGGAGAAATGTGACAAAAATTGCCTTTCATAAGCAGGAAAATTGGTCATATTAACTTTGGTGATTTGCGTAATAACATGCCACATGTCATCAGCGCCGAGTGTTTCCAAAGCATGTTGGGGTGGTGGTGTGTACTCTCACACAGTGTGGCTGGTAGTCATACCTCAGCCTGGCACAGGACTGTTACATCACAACAGGAAGGCTCCGTGTCCAGTGTGGCTCCTGTAGGAGTCGCACCCGTTCTGGGAGGGAACCAAACAGGTCTGAGCTTCACCAACTGAAGAGGACTGAATGTTAAACACTGGATTATTCATCATGCAAAATGTGAACTGTAAGCTGACAGCCCTGTAAAATAAAACCTGCACTACCTGTGTCGTGTATATTGTGTATATACAGAACACTTTATACAGTATGTAAAGTTAAATAAACAAGTTACAGAGTAAGAGTGTGCTGAACTGTTCTTCACTGTGCAGCTTCGTGTCGTGACAGAAGCTCCGGACAAAACTTTAGTGCCGGACTGTCCAACGCCAGGCCTCGAGGGCCGGAGTCCCGCAGGTCTCAGATGATCCAACACAGCTGATTCAAACGGCTGGATGACCTCCTCAACATGCCGTGAAGTTCTCCAGAAGCTGCTAATGAACTCATGTGATTCACGTGTGCTGACCCAGGGTGAGATCTAAAACCTGCAGGACACCGGCCCTCGAGGCCTGGAGTCGGACGCCCCTGTTTTAGCATCTTCAATCCTGCAGACGCCAGAATCATCGGCATAAAGCACAAAACGTTTGTTATTACAGTGTGTCAGAGCATTTATTATAGTTCGGGTGTTCAGTCAGTGGGAATAATTTTAAAAAGGCGCAGCTAGTTGGGAACACTGCAAGTAAAAGATTTAATGAAGGCGTTAGCATGAGTCAGTCAGGCGTGAAAACAATTCAAATTCTGGCTCATGTCTATAAAACGTACTGATTTGTGGTCTCACTGAATGAATCCAGAGTGGTTTTGACACTCATGCCATCCATGTCACATTTTCATGTCTGTGTTATTTTTAAATGTGTTCACTAAGGGTGTGTATCAGAGGTCATTGGGTTAAAATGCAACAGCTGGGATGAAATAGAAAAAGCTTCTTTCAGGTTTCACACGCGCATCTCTGCAACCTTTAGAACAGGATCAAACAGATTTGTTTTTCACCACTATTAGTGTTTTTGTTTAGAGACTGCAATGAAGGGGAAAAAACGCAGATTTAAAAAATAATTTCTCTCGGACGTGACTCTGCAGTACATATTTGATCTCCTCCAGTGCGTCAAATTGATGATCCTCTGACTTCATTTCCATTTTTAAGATGAAGTCACACTGAGGAAAGTCTGCTTGCACCCACCTCATTTATCAAAGCCTGTGTCAGTGCAAAAGCTGAGTATTTACCCCAGGATGTCTCCGTATTAGTCCACGTGCACAGTTTCACCCTGGGAATGACCTCGGTCACAGTCCCATTAATGTCACACACAATTATGAGCACAGTCCTGGTCTCAGTGCTCACCGTCCAGCATCCAACCAAAAAATAACCAGTCCACTGAAAACCGTGGAAGAGTTTTAAAGAGGATGCTTGCTCTCTGCACAATGAGCAGCATGTTCTGGCCAACAGTTTACGCCAGCTGCCCATCCTGATGCAACAGTTCCAGTATGCAAATGTCCTGTTTATAAGGGGAAACCTGCAGTCAGCTGGGGCTGCAGAAGCCACCTGGATGAGTGAGAAACGTTTCTCCCACTGAAAACGCCACATCCAGATAAACAGAATAACTTTATGGGAACCGCCTCGGATAAGATGCAGAACATCTTCAAGAACCTTCAACCAAGCTCTCAAATCTACTCGTGCAGCAGAACAACAGGAAAAAAGTCTCCAGAAAATCCTCAAAGATGAAAAAAAGAAACAAGCTCGTGGATTGTGTCACGTCCGTGTCACTCACACCTGAGGAAGAGCACCGTAGTAACGCCAGTAAATAAAGACTGGTGGGTGTCTCTGGTGATGCAATTGTCATAGCAACACAAATCGCTCACGCGGTCCTGGCTGAGCTTCAATTAGCACTCGGCACGAGCCGAGGTAGCTGCCTCTTACAGATTCAGCTCATGTACACAGCTGAGTGACTGCTCACTGCAACGATCAACTCTTCCTTCGTTTTGATGCTGAACTGCACAAGCAGCCAGTCAAAGCATCACCTGACTGCTCGACACGTGAAAAACATTTTCTCAACTTTGAGTGCAAAAGCAAAGCAGCAGGTTCACCGTTCAGTCGACAGGACGCCATCGCCATAAATACGTCGCGTAAGTTACGACGCGAAGAGGCTGAAATGCGTCCATGTGGAGGCATATCGATTATTAACATAACGTGTTAATAATCAATACATATCTGAAATGTGAGATGGACGGTTAAACCATTCATTTACCTGAGTGTTCATCAGTATGTGCACCAGTCCAGTGGCTCCGTGTGTGGAAATATTTCTTAAGTGTACAAAAGCTGCTGTGGACGCAATCATCTCAGTGTAAAGTCTACAGGCCACGAGGGTCAGGACGATGAACACTAATGAGCTGCGCGCTGAAGCAAACCAGAAGACAGAATGGAAAATGATTTGGTGTCGTTTGTAATTAGGACTCCGAGCTGAAAGAAACCACGAAACATGAAACCCGTGGAGTCAGATCCACATTCTGCATCTCGGAGATGATCGACCACCGCGGACTCACCAGCCTCAAGCCACAGGAATGATTGTATGTTTCTATATTACAGCGTGGAGTGTATCAGCAAACCTCAGAGACTGAGCGTCTGTTCATACATTAAACCTCACAGCAGGACAAACAGTTGCCTTCTTTTATTCTTACGATCTCCTCAATGTAAACAAGTTCGCCCAAATAAACTGAAGGTAGCCAGGACAATAAACCTGATCAGACACTTCAAATGACTCACACAGCTGAACATTTTACAGGAGCTAACAATAGCAAAGTGGCTAGAGCCAAAGCCTCGGTATGAGCAACGCATCACAGCATAAACGCTCTGGTTCTGTTACATTAAGCAATAAACTTAATGAAAGTACCAGAAATTTGTTTTAATATATAAATCTGTCCCAACTCTGAGTTTGTCAAATTCATCAGCTAAATGTTCAGGAAATGGTTTACACTTCATTACTTGGACTTCTTCTAGTAGCAAAGCACTTAATCAGCTGTAAATATGAGAGGACCTTAATGCAGTTTGGGGCAAACTGGAAAGTTTATTCATTTCTGAAAATACTATTTCACATCGAAGGAAAGTTTATTTTTCTAATATCTCGGCTACACGTCTCGGAAAGAAAACCCACTTCAGCACTTTAACTTTTCAGCCCTGAAGGTCATTTTCTCAGACGCCAAAACTTCAAATATAACATTCATTAGTTCATTATTAAATGTCATTATGTTGCAGTTATTTGTTTGAAATGTCGTACCAGGAGTCAAAATATTTCATTCAAAAACGAATTCTTAATCATTTGCTCCATCAGGCTGCTACTCTAAGATTTTTTTCTTAAGAAACACCTTTGATGTCGAGCTTGCCTCTCACAGTCAGTATTTTCTACTTCTGAGCCTTCGGCAGCTCTGCCTGCTCCGTCCTACGTTCCTTCCACCTGATGCTACGAAGAAACTTATGGAAAAAATGATTTGAACTTTTAAAGAACAACATTGCCATCCTGAATCACTGCTGTGAATGAACTGAGTGCACCGATGAAGAAAGAAGCACAAACCCAGCAGCGATGAGGAGGAAGTCGTGTATTCACTTCTTTCTACAGTGTGGAAACAGATTCAGAGAGGAGGACACAGGAGTCTGTGCAAAGTCCGCGTGCTGCAGGTGGAGGTCCGTCGGGCTCTGGCAGCTTTATGCTCCGTCACCTCCTCTCAGCACTTTCTGTGAGCCCAGTACTCTTTGATCCAGCCGAGACCCTCGTCTGTGGAGCCTGCAGTGCAAAGAGAGAGTTAATTACGGCTGTTTTCTAAGTCTTTTTCATAATCATTCCTTAAATCACACGAACACTCACCTTGCGGCTTGTACTCACACCCGATATAACCCTGGTAGCCGATGTTTTCCAGTGTGTCGAACAGGTAGCTGTAACTGAGCTCTCCGGCGCTGTCGGGCTCATTTCTGCTGGGAACCTGAGCAATCTGGACGTGACCTGAGAAACGTGGCAACCTATCATCTTGTGATGTGTTCACACGAAACATAAAACCAGGTTTTATGTGTGAAACTGCCCAAATTTGTGTTGGGCAACATAAAGAGCAGAAGTCAGCACCTGACCAGATACCTACTGTGGATAGGATTATCTCCAGTAACACGGAGGACCTGGGAGTGCTTTTGTCCTTCAATACAGACACGAAAGAAACACGTAGGACTCTTTCATCTGTGCAATGATGTGTCAGAGTGATGCTGAAAATCAGCCCGTGCATTTGTTACTTCTACACTTCAGTCGCGCTGCACACAGAACTAAACTAGACAGAAAGACTTCTGCCCAGTGCAGACACAGCCTCTCTGAGTGCAGCTGACAGAGGTCAGTGTCCATATCAAGATTATGAGGTCTGCAAGGTGATTTTAATTAACATCCTTAATGCCACTTGTGTGATAAGACACAGATACCTTTAGTCTGCCTCTGAGAAAGAAAAAAGCATGCTGCTCGATAACAAGGTTCAAGTTTTAAAATGTCATTTACGGCAGCCTACAGTCAGTATCTGATGCTGATGAAGCAAACGACCTGATGGACCTCGTTTCCTCTGTAGCTGCTGTTTAAAGGCAAAGCACATCCACAGCAGATTCATATCATCAGCAGGGTAAGTCAGTTCCCTCTGCACATCCAGTTTTTGTGCATTATGGCCATTTCCTGGCTCTAACTCAAGCCACCACGCCGTCACCCCCACGAGTTCGAGCACTTTCAGAATAGAAGAGACAGGAAGTGTGAGTGACGGCAGAAATTAATAAAGAAGAGAAGGAAAGACAGGCAGCCTCTGCAGATATTAACCCAGAAGGATTCGATTTGAGGTCTTGACTGCTATAACTGATTTGAGTTTTTAATACCAGATGAACATTTGCATACTCACCAATGACAGGAATATACTTTTGAATGTTTTGTGTGAGGTTTCCATCCATTATTTGCCAGTGAAAGATGTCCTGAAACAGTGTAGACAGCTGTTACGTTATTTGTCTCCACTTTAGACACATTTTGAAAGAACCCACCATCTGCAGTTTCATATTTGGCTTTCCAACCTTCTCCAGCATTGCAGATGCTGCAGACAGAAAAAAGAAGCATTTACATGTGCTGGAAATGAGACGACATACTGAACGTCATCATTACAACATCGCGCCGTTCATGGTTCAGGGTCACTGATGAATAAACATACCAGCTCACATTTAGGTTGGGATTTTACCGCTTTAGCGGTTGACTAATTTTAATGACACAGTCTGAAGGCCTTCACACACCAGATGCATAAAAACTGTGCAGTTTTTGGACCAATTGTTAATGCAGCAGCTGTAATTTCACTTTTTAACCAAGCTCGATTTTTCGGCTCGGAATAAACCGATCTGACCAATCAGACCACTGCATTTGGTTGGTCCAGCTCAGCGATGATGGAAGATTTCATTGCTGCTGTTGGAAACAGGCTTTTGCATCATTACGTTCACGAGTTAATTTGGAAAAAACAAACTGATGAAAGTCTTTAAAACTTTACCAAAGTCTACAGGTTGCACGTGCAACCACTGCCATTATTCATTTTGATGTCTGAGACTTTTATGACTCTTTGGAGAACAAAAGTAGTGAAACTGGTAACTAAGGTAACAGGAAAAGACGTAGGCAGACACAGCAAAGCAGCAGGAGCAAAATAGTGTTAGCATGTCTGCATGAAGGACATATAATACACTCGCATCTAACATGATATCCAGAGGGTCAAAGGTCACGAGTATGACACCTGGACTGAGCCCTGATATTATCATCATTCTAGTCAACCAGTCAACTCTTACTTGAAGCTCCAGCTGAACTCATAGTTTGGTCAGGTCAGCGGTTTTTGATCATTCATATGCAAAAGTAAACATAACGTGTTTCTTGATGTCAGTTCAAGGGTGTTTAGAGTGGGCGGGCTTACCCTGATGAGGAGAGTCCAGAAAATACCTGGGGTCTGTAATCCTGGTGTTGATCGGTTCAATCAGTCCAGTGATTCCTTCCTAAGAGCGATAGTGTGATTGGTGTAACTTGAATCATATTTTTCATTCATTATACACATTTTAGTACCTAACAGGGACTCAAACCAGCAACCTTCAGGTTACTAGTTGCCAGTTTCAAACTCTGGGCGTCTCATATTTTGCTGCCCAAGCTAACATCCCAGACCTGGCTCACCACAACGTACTACAGGTGTCCAAAGTAGTGACTGTTGACAAAAATAGTTACCGAGAAATCCAAACGTTTGGGGAAAAGCCTGCACACTGTCCACAGAAGAGTCGAGAATATCGCCCCCGAGCACAGACCCTGCTGTCCTGTCAGAGGCGCTTCTATCTTTGCTTTTACTCTGCTCAGTAAGTGCAGAGTGGAAAAGGTTTCAACAAAAATTCAACAAAAACACATCATTTTGAGTCATTTTACACAAAACTATAGCAGCCGCCCCCCCAAAGGAACAAATACAATCACAGCTGTTGGCTTTTACGCTGATTTTACCAGATAATGCTGCAACTACTAGAATCAGGATTTCAGCAGAGAAACAGCAAGAATAAAACTGGAGTTTTAGTGTGTGCCAGCTTTGGTCTCTATTAAATTACAGTATACGAGCACATATACAGCCTCACATCATGGCCTTACTTTCAGCAAACAGTTGGTAAAAGCCAATGTGTCCCAGTGCCAGCCCTGGAATGGATTCAATTATGTTTTATTGTAGGTCTATTTTGCAATGACTTCTAGAAGCTCCACACGAGTGCAACTGTATGTATTAAAGGGATCAATTGAGCATGAAATATTTGAAATATCAAGATATAAACTGTCTATTGTGGTATAGCCTAAAATCATTGTCCACAGGCCATTACACCCAGCTCCATCTCTGTTCATATCTGGCAACAGTGCAGCTAGAAACGATACAGAAGTGCTTCAAACGCTGTCGCAGGTCAGTGTCGGGGCTCGTCCACGTGGATGCACATGCGGTTTTCAGAGTATTTCGCTGAAAAGCAGCCGTGTCAGACACAGTGGAGGGCTGGGAAGCGGTGACAGGGACGCCAGCTGAGGTGGAAAGTCACTGACTGATGTCGCAGTGGGCGTGGCTCTCAAGCAGAAGTTTGTGGAGAAGCAAACGGCTACAGAGCACTGAGTGACTCTCACGTTAGCTCATCTCTATGCGACAGCTTCAACCACTGGAACAGATCCAGTTGTTAGCGTGGAGATCCTCTTTCTCAGCCACGACACCAAACCGCCTCCACGTAGGCTCAACCCACTCAATTAAACATATATTTACCTTTGCTGTGCTCATCACGTGCACTCTGAAACTCTGCCTTTACTCGAGTGCAGGGATTAAATCCTTTTTCATGCCCAAAGGGGAATGCATTCATGAAAGATTTATGACTGCACTGCCGTGACAGTAGTGGTATGTTGGACAGAGAAGGTCACTTACCTTTGAAAGGATATCAGCGGCATATTTCAGATTCTGCACAAAGACCGCCTCCATTTCCTTAGCAACCGTCGCTCTGTCAGAGTCCACGGGAACTCTCCCAGCCATCAGGTGAATCCTGGAAAGGAAATGTAGAAAAGATGGCACACAGGAACATCTATTACTCTATTCTAGCTTTTAAAACACATTTATAAAGACTGCTTTTGTGCCAGACTTATTAACTCATTCACTGCCAGCCATTGGCAGTGAATGAGTTAAACCCATTGACTCATTCACTGCAATTGACGGCTATAGATGCCATTGGCAGTGAATGAGTTAAGGGAGCTGAGCTTGTCCCAAATTGGTCTGAATCGACCTTTTTCACAGCAGACACGTTGTCTGGTTAAAGCAGGTGTCATTAACAATGCCTGCGTTCTGCTGAAATGTGACAATGAGTCTGCACGAGCAACACCAGCAGCTAAATGGATTTGTATTTTTCACACACTGTGCCAAATCAACATGGCTTTGTTCAACTCTGTACCTGCAGGGCAGCTTTACACACCTGAGAACAAAAGTGACACACAAAGATCTCCAAAAGGTGCGTTTGTTTGGTTTATCAACCATCTAATCAAACTGGCTCAAATTATGAGATAACTCGGCGGCAATTACAAGAATTAAGAGACAAACAAGCTTTTCAAATTTACGTTGCCAGCTGCTCGGAAACAAAACAGAAAAATGAGCCGACAGATGTTGAAAAGAGACGTTTCCAGCACGTTCCAGGGAACAGCCGGGCGCTCGGACACAAGGGGCTGTTTTATGACTCGCATTTGGCAACATGTCTCCTTGTTTGCAACTGTGGTCAGTCTAACACGCAATGATGTCCAGTGAGGATCTGGAACCATAACGCCATGTCACAGGTCAGCCAGCATCCTCTACATGAACAAAGCAGTGGGGATGATGTACGCTTTAAGTCCAGATCAACACACAATGTCTTCACTTAACCTTTAGTGGAAACGCGACGCTCCCGTAACTGGATAAGACAAAAAGGAAACGCACACTGGTGGAGCCACAGTCATTCATCCAGCTGCTCGTTTATTTAACACACGCTGTCGTTGCAAACGCGTAAAACACTAAAACTGGTAAAAACAAAACTTTGGAAACTGAACAGAGCACTGCAACATGAAGTAGAAATTTCTGCTTTACATCTACGGAGCATCAGCGAACCTCGGCGGACCTCTCTAAAATCTCGCACCATTAGACAGCACCATTAAGAGGCTTAGCCCGTCCCAGAGCGGTCATCAAGAACCTTACGCTGAAATTTCCTGTAAATTACTCCGATTGTATCAGGGGACAACGCCAACGGGCGGAGTTATTGATTGCTGTGACGTCACGCCTATTTACATGAACTGAATTGACTTTTCCTGGTGGTACTTTGGTCCCGACCACAGTGGACTCTGGTGTCTGCTGCACACAGCTGCTTCTGTTCGCTAAATCTCTGCAGCCTCTGAAGACAGCATATGTTGGCAAATCTGTAGCCTCAGATGCCAGAAGTGTGATTAACTTCATTATAACACATCCAAAAGATATCAGGCAGTTAATGCATTTTATGAAAAAGTCACAAAAACCAGCAAAGCTGTGACTGAAAGCTTCCAGTAACCAGAAAATCTTCAATGCAAATTTTGAAGATGAACCAGAAAATCAACAGGAAGTTACAAACCAACTGCTTTGACTGTGTCCAGAACATCTGTGCACGGTGCTGAAGAGATATCAAATGAAATTAAGTTCAACTATTGCTGAGCTTTACTTTCATTAAGTACCAGCTGGTGTGTCGTGACTTAATCAGACGATAACATAACGGAGCGACAAATGACAACAACTCTCGAGGAAATGAGGGCTGTGCAATAAAATGCAAAAACAATTCAACACATCCACCAGTAAATCACCTGCTGGCTGAACCTGCCAAAGCAACCGCAGCATGTACCAGTAATGCTGCGGTTGTGTCACTGCCAGCACAATGAAAATGACCTTTGATTTTCTTATACTTTGTATAACATTTGGCAGAATGAGTGGACACCATGTGGAGAAAGCAGTCTTTGTGTTTTAAAGTAAATGTGTTTCGGCTGCTGAGAGCACAATGTTTTACTTAGTGAAGGAGCACTTACATTTACAGAGTGGTATTACTAGGCCATAAACGTTGCCTGGTGTTCAGCAGACAGTGTTTGGGCTCTTGCTGGCAGCCATGCCTCTTACTAAAGTGCCTTTCTTCTAGCTGCTCTACTATCATGGCCCGAGAAACGTCTGAGCCTGGTTGACTTGCAACTGTAAGTAAGTTAATTTTATTTATGCCGCACTTTTCAAGAACAAAACACACAAAGTGCTTCACAATGTGTTATAAAGAAAGCGCACAGATACAACAATTTAAACCATGTAAATGGATCCAGCTAAATAAAGGCAAGCTTGTACACAAAGCTGAAGTCCACCGGGAGCGAGTTCAGCAATTTGTGTAAAACAGTCTGCTTTGGTGCTGAGCCTGGACTCACTGCTGGAACAACCAGCATCACTCAGTACAGCTCACTGAGAGAGACAGCTGACCCCAGAGAGCAGGGGGGGTGATAGTGTCCCATTTTTATATTTACAATATTTACAGTTGGACTGCAAACATTCAGCGAGTAATTTGAATAATTCCATCGTAAAAAATTCTCGACACAAATTCTTTGCTTCGTTTAACACACGGCTCTGGAAATGTGAGCCACTGAGAACAGAACTGCAATACAGGTAATACAACTTAGGAGCAGCAAGTAAACAAAAGGTTAAGTTAATTAAGTTTATTAAGCCCGCCAATACTGACAACACCACAGCAGCAGAGATGATGATGGTCTAACATGGAGCCAGAGTTTACACACTGCGAAGAACAAACCTCTGAGTCCAAAGACGAGGAGTATGTGGTCAATGTCCCCGCAATTAGCTGAGCTGACGACATGGAATATGTTGACGGGTTAACCAGAGATGAGCCGGAACCACGCAGGTGGCCAGCGCCCCCCAGGGAGACGAGGACGTGCTGGACGTGTGGTTTGTTGAGGGATGAGCAGGAGAGCCTATCGCAGTGCGCCGCTACTGCTGCGTCGGCCGGCCACAACGACGCGTCTCTTTTTCCCGTGCACGGACCCTCTCCTCTGCCAGCTCAGGACACGTTGTAATTCTTATCCTCCCACCGGAGCCCATGACGGCCAAAAACTGGCGTCCCATGTTCCCGACTTGGTCTCTGAGCTGACCGCATCATGCAGCAAAATACTGTCACCTGTGTCACTGTGGACCTGGATGGTGCTGAGGAGGCTGGCTTAGCTGGAGCTGTCCCTGGCTGCTTATCTGCCCCCGTCTCACAACCACGGTGACGGTTGCCCCACAACTCTGCCGTTCACGCACTGCAGCTTCAGCACGCGCAGCTGGACAAGATTTATCGGGTTCAGGCACTGCCGCTTCGTCACAGTGCTCCAGACGTACCAGGCGATGTCCCTGGTGGTGCTCGGGCTGCTGGTTCCTGCAGACAGCCCGCTGGCACTTCTCCTTAACAAGGTCATAATCGCCACTGATTAGATCCTTCGTGCGCCCCGCTATGCAGTAGTGGTATGGAGTGCTGCACCCTATGCAGCACTGCCTTGGCAGAGGGATGGTGTTGATGGGAGTGGCACAGAGGTACCTGTGGCTGACGCTCTTTGATTTCCCAGACAGGGACAAGGCTGTGTATTTGACGAACCAGTGTCTGCTGCTGGGCTATTCGGACCATCACTGGAAGCAATGCAGGCTGGATTTGATCTGAGGAAGAAGCAGCTCTAGCTCTCACAGGCCTGCCACTCCTCTGCCGACCTGCGAGAGAGCGGCGCCCACGGCTGCTGCGGGTGACCTTGCAGCGAGCGCACAGCCTCCGTATCGACTTCCACACCAGCAAACCCTCGGGCCCAACAAGCCTCAGCCCTCCTATCTCTGGGACCGAGTGGAGAATGGGTCCAGCGGCAGGGAAATGCTGCTTTTCCCTCTCTGTTGCTGT